>NC_057796.1:296524821-296632106 GCF_018294505.1 Triticum aestivum
GTGGTGTGTAGAAAGAGAACCAAGCCTGCATGTCCATGATGATCTTGTTCTACATCGTAGATGTGTGGTGTGTAGAAAGAGAACCAAGCCTGCATGTCCATGATGATCTTGTTCTACATCGTAGATGTCAAAGAGACCTTTCCACCCACTGACAACGAGGTGTCCATCTTCTAGCGACGTCGAGTAGGTGGATGATATGTCCGTCTCGTCATATACAATGCTCTCATGTCACCACTACGTTGAGCCTGCGTTTGCTCATGCACCACATGTCCTGAGAGTTGCCGTTGCAAAAACATAATTGGTAATAACATATAAGTATATTTATATAGTAAGCACTCTATTAAATTAAAAAAATACATATGGATAATTAGACATTGAAATCAACACATATACTCTCTCCGTGCCGATGTATTAGTCACAATGCAAAAATCAAATAATCTCAAAACTCTTAAGCGTGATGCATTAACTACTCCATCTTCTCTGTTTTTTGTCACGAAAAAGGAAATCAACCAATAGGAGACGTGAGACGTGTATGTATCTAGTGACTTGAGACTACTTAGCACAACATGGAATGGTCAATTCTCTCCATGCAATGGTATAATTAGCAAATAAATATCAAGTTCTTCATTTTTCCCGGTCACAATGCACAACCTAAAATGGCTAAGGCTAGCCATAGTGGGAGTAACTTAGGTAGTAACCTAACACATCCCAAAACAATTCTGCTTATGTGGTAAGTATTTAATGAGGAAAGAGGTGTTTGTGGTAATATAATATGTTACTATAACATAGCGCTTTCCGAGGCAAAATGAGTCTATGAGCTAATAAATAAAGCCATCTACTCATACTACTACTACTCCCTTCTTTCCGGTTTATAGGGCTTATCTCAAAAAATTTATTTTTTTATTTTATAAGGCTCAATTTGGTTGTTTTCCATCACATGTTCAGATTCCAAGAAAATTAACCAATGATACTTTATGCATGGATGCATGGCAATTAATACATTGGTAAACATAATTTTTTGAAGAAAACAAGAGCATTAATTGGGTGCTTTTGCAAACTACAAAAAGTATTCCATCACTCACCATCTGTCTTGGTTGGTGAGATTTTTGAATTGAGCTCTATAAACGGGAAAGGAGGGAGTATGTTACTTTGCACTATGAATGTAGTAACATAGACTAGTGTGATGCATATGACACTAGTAGTATAAGTTACTCCCCATTGTACCAGCCTAATGCATAGGTATGAGGGAGTAATGCATTCGATGGCGCGTGGCCCATGTTGTATCTGACACGTGTGCCTACGGCGCAAAGGATCCGCTCCCCGCGACACGTGTGCCTGTGTACAGCGGTTAACCTCTGGTAGCATATCCCCCAATCTGCTGTTCGCTGTGTGTCTCCTCCTCTCTTGCTCGCCCGCTCGCGTTCACCACGAAGCGCAATCGCAGCACTCCGCCTCGTCGCTCGGAGCACCGCGCCATGCGCCGCCCATGGAAGCACCCCACCGCGCGCCACGGCGCCGCCGAGCTCTGCTTTCGCGAGGTCGGCGACCTCCTCCCCCGCCGCTTCGCTCGCCGCGCCGCCGCCTCCGAGGTCCCCCTCCCTCCCCCATTCACTCTCCGCTTCCCTCCCCCCAATCGTGCTTCGATCGATCCATCAGGGGTGCGGATCAGCATAGGTACTAGCCAGCCATGTGCCATCGGCCAGCTGTGGATCGTGCTGCGGAGTGTTCGGGTCGTGGTCTTCTTGCCGTTTTAACTGAGATTTAGTGTTGGGTGGGATTGGGCCACTGCTGATGTTAGCCCACGCAAATTGGCTTCTCGAATTGGTGCTTGGGGATCACAGTCATGCAGGAGTATTATATTTTAGTCATTGATTGCCTCTTGCATTGGACTATAACATGGGTTGTGATGATCGGGGAATGAGTTCATAATGGTATTTTAATACTATGTGACAGAATCTTCTAAATGCAGAGCGGTATCTTGACCTCGTGATTTGGCAATCAAAAGGATCTGATTGAATAGCTTGACCTGAATCCTGAACTGCTCATTAGCTTCTTCCTTATCAAGTACTACTAACAAATAGACTGAATGTGTAATGTATGCATTTATTTTATGCTGTTACTTGCTAATGTAAGTGCTGTCATACAGGAGCTCGTAATGCGCCTCCAGATTCATAGGAAGCTCAACAAGCACACAGGATGCGTGAACACGGTGGGCTTCAATGCCGCTGGTGACACCCTCATATCTGGGTCAGACGATCAGAGGGTAATGCTGTGGGATTGGGACACTGGTGCAGTTAAAATGCAGTTCCATTCGGGCCATGGCGATAATGTATTCCAAGCACGGTTCATGCCTTACACGAATGATCGCACCATCGTCACCTGCTCTGCTGATGGCGAGGTAGATGTGTTAATTTCTCTTTCATATACTCCCTCTGTTCCTAAATGTAAGTCTTTTTAGAGATTCCAACAAGGGACTACATACGGAGCAAAATGAGTGAATCTACACTCTAAAATATGTCTATATACATCCGTATGTTGTAGTCCATTTGAAATCTCTAAAAAGAATTATATTTAGGAACGGAGGGAGTACTTCACATGATGTTTCAGATGGTGATAGTAAGTTCAGAGGTTACAATCTGTTAATTCAATCAGGTGAGAGTTGCCAAGATCCAGGATGGCCGGGATGTGCTTACTTCATTGCTTGGTGAACATGATGGAAGGGCTCACAAGTTGGCTATAGAGCCTGGAAGCCCTTATATTTTCTATAGTTGTGGCGAAGATGGCCATGTCCAACATGTAAGGTCCCAATCCCCAAAACATGCCCTTTCACTCTCATGTGTGCACATGCAACATTTTATCTTTGTATCTGACTGCTTGTAGTTAACCATTTTCACTTCGGTGCAGTTTGATTTGAGGACAGATACAGCCACAGAATTATTCATTTGCAGAAAACCTGTGGCTAAATCAGGATACTCCTCTCATGTCCGTCTTAATGCAATCACAATTGATCCACGGAATCCAAATCTTCTTGCAGTTGCGGGGAACAATTCTTATGCTCGTGTCTATGACATCCGTAAATGCAAGTCGGGTGGATCATCTGATTTCGCTCAGCCATCTGACTGTTATTGTCCACCACATCTTATTGGCAATAAGAATGTTGGAATAACAGGGTTAGCATTCTCTCACCAGAGTGAGTTGCTTGTATCTTACAATGATGAGAATATTTACCTCTTCCCTAAAAATGGTGGGCTGGGACCCGACCCAAAATCATCCGTCAAAATTGGAGGCGGTGAAGGGTCCAACTCAACAGTGTTTGCATCTGGTGAAGATGTTGATCTACCTGCGCCTCAGGTATATGTTGGGCATCGCAATTGTGAGACTGTGAAGGGTGTGACTTTTATTGGGCCAAATCATGAATATGTTGCCAGTGGGTCAGACTGTGGTCGGTTATTTATTTGGAGGAAGAGAGATGGGAAATTTTTACGGGCAATGGAGGGTGATGAATGCATAGTCAATTGTATCGAGCCCCATCCTCATGCTATGACAATTGCAAGCAGTGGAATTGATAATGATGTGAAGCTATGGACTCCCTCTGCCGTTGAACGAGCACGAGTGGTTAATGTTGAGGAGGTAAATCTCCTGCCATTTTATACGTCTCTTATCATCTCAACTTCTAATGGCCTATTATTTTCTATCCTACATGTAACATTAACTTCATAATTTATAATAAACAAATTCAAGAGCTAACTGATAATTAGTTCTTTACCAAGAAAAAAACATCTTGTTTAATCTGTAGAAAGAATTTACAGGACTATATATTCATTCCTCTTGAAAATTCAGCACCCTTCTTTAGCCTTTGAGATGTAAATTCTAGGGTAAATTTGATATATGCCACCACAAACTTTCTAGTTTTGAAATATGCCATTACTATTCTTTGATTTTGAAGCATGCCACTACATCAAAGTTCACAGGCTTTGAAATATGCCATTACTGGACATTAGACAACAATTTACCTTTTTATTCTCATTCCTCTTGGGAAGAAATTTAATTTGTTGGTGTAGATTTTAAGTTGGAACCTTTTGCTTTTATCTTATCATCACATGTATGTTCCAGTTGAAGCCCCGAAAGAGGAAAGCAAAGCTCTGGCAATTTGCCTTGCCGGAGGAATTGGTCTGGCATGTGCTGGCATCACGACGTAGGCAACCAGCAGCTGGAGAAGATTCATCTGAGGATCTTGAAGACAACACAGAATTGCTTAATCTTGTACTGCGAGCTGCAAACAGAGATAACTTGTCTGATGAGAGTGATGAGGATGAAAAAACCTCGGATGGCTCTGGAGAATAGAGGCCAATGATCAATTGTCCTCGGGGGATATTGCAAAATTGTGTATATACAATAATAATTACTCCATTTTCATGGATGATAATAGTATTAGTGTGCCTATGTAACTTGTGATTCTCATCTATGTTATAGATATGTGTGTTTCCAAAAAGGGTATTTTGTTGAGAAAATCGAAATATGGACATAGCGTGCGAGTATCTTCCGAAAATGTGCAACTGAGCAGCTTTGGCGGCACTACTTTTTTAACAGAAAGAAGCAAATACTTTGCAATTACTTTTTTTTTTTGGAAAATTGCACCTGTGTTCTTCAATGTCCCACACTTGCATGAGTAACCTTGTTTGGTTTGTTTCCACTTTGCTTGCTAAGCATCTTGTTTGATTCATATCTGTTGCTTGTTAAGCTATAATGGTCTGATGAAGAGGATCTTGAAAATTGATATTGATATAAGTTCATCTGTGTTATTTGGTCCAATTTGGAATAATTGCTAGATGTATAATTTGAAGTTGTTTGTTTCTTTCGAACTTACTTAATATTTCACTGTGCAGCAGATCAACTTGGGTTTACAGAATTGGATGTTAATGCAGTTGTGGAGAAGAAAAAAGACAAGAAATCCTGCACTAACAGGTCAGTGACCCACATAACTTTATTCCTCTAATTTGAATGTTATGTTTGTTAGGACATAACGTGTGACAGAAAAATCAATGTAAAACATTTAGTACCATCAATATGCATTCCGTGCAAAAGGTCTGTTTCTTGCACAACGATTGTGCTAACTATGCATACTTGGTTTACTCCAGCCTTACACTCGCAACTAATTAGCTATGTCGAATCAACCTTGTACTTGTAGTGTCAGTTATTGAGTACAGTTTACAAACTGAAGCCTGTGGCTCTGCTTCTACTTTTGATACTTTACACCACTATTTGCTGCCCTATTGTCAACTGCACGGGATGGAACAGCTACCTTTATTTGACCTTGTACTTGTAGTGTCAGTTACCGAATACAATTTACAAACTGAAGCCTGTGGATCTGCTTCTACTTTTGATACTTTACACCACTATTTGCTGTCCCTATTTGTCAATTGCAGAGGATGGAACAGCTACCTTAATTGACCACGGCTATTGATACTGAGTAAGAGTATTAGCATTATAGGCATCTACCATCTGTACATCGACATGTATTCAGTAGTTCTTCTATCTGGTATCTGGCTGAACCTCTGCTGGCCTCATATTAATGCTCATTGTGAGTGCCACCAACTGCAAGAATGTACAATAGAAAATATAAGTCAATATCAACTACTTAGGAGTTCATATATAAAAATCAAGAAATATATACTAAACAAAAAGTGTGCAGTAAGGTTTTAACCATATTCGTAGCAATGTTCAATTAGGGAGCCTACCGTAGCAAATCCAGCACAAGCCAGGCTGAAACCTCTGAAGTTGAAAGGTGCGGTCTCTGATAGGAACCATGCTGTCAAACCAATGAAAAAAAAACGTTATAGCTAATGACATCTTTGGCTAAGCTCATGGGCAGTGGCATAGGGATGAAACAAGTAAGAAGGACATGCAAGACATAATCTGTTGTGAGTTTAGATGTGTTAAGCAAAGATAATGACAGATGCTTACCTGTGAGCGGAGTAAAAACTAGAGGAGATATGACACTTGCAGTTGAGCTGATTCCTGTAATACAGCCTTGAACCATTCCCTAAAATAAACATTGGAAAATAGAAACTGATTTACAAAGGGTATCTAATATCTTAGTGGGAATAAGCAGCTTCATTTAGTCATGGATTAAATTATATACATTTAGATTAGTACCTGCTCAGAAGGCCCTACTTTTTTTGATACAATGCTCCTTATCTGTTAAAGAATATAATCAATAGAAACAAACTATTGACATGGTTACATGAACCGAAAATAAAAGCAAAAGAGGCAATCGCTGATAGATATTACTCACACAAGGGCCGACCAAAATGCTTAGAATCACACAGCTTGCAGCAAGATAAGGGACCTTCAACAAAACATAAAAATTTAGCATGACTAATACCAAAAAATAGCCATCATTCACAATACCACCATTTGATCAGTTGCATACCCAGAATGACCATGCAATGCTGTATAGGAATCCCTGCAAGATGCATGCTAGATCAAATCACATTGGCAAGTTGTTCTTGCAGGAGAATTATATAAGAAAAAATAACAGGACTATGCCATAACAACGCCCTTACATGCACGCAGCTCCCTGTAAGTGCCACGACAAGTAGCTTCTGCTCACCCAGCTTCGGCGCTAAGAGAGGCATCACGGTCAGCTGCATAGAAAATAAATCGTAAACTGCTTTTGCCGCACCAAGTGAAATCGAGCACATAATCGATCATAAATTGAACATGTAGTAGGTAAATATTGCTAAATGAACTCGTACCTGTGAGAAACTTCCTGTAATGCCAATAATAAGCAACAAATTAGCATATTGGTTCTTGGTATAGTGGAATTGGGCCTTCAGGAAATACTGCATTTGTGATTGTATCACAAAAGACAACAGTTAGAAGCATTTTCAGATATCCATGAAGTATAGTTGAAAAACATACAAGAGATAGATTGTCCATGATCCCAGCTTATCGAGTTCTTCAAAGAGGAACCTTCGTGTAGAATTTACAACATTGTAGTTTACATGTATGTTGAAAAGTATTTTGGTGGATAAAATGTAGTACCAGTAATGCAGTTTGCAGGCCTGTTTCGCCAAGGCCATGGAAAAATGTGACGACCGCTGCTCTCGTGAAAGTTGAGCTGCAAGTAGTTTGCAGGCATTCAGCTGGTAATCCGAGGTTAATATCTTAGTACAGTTTCTTTTCTAAGAATATAGATAGGAGGAACTAAGCTATCCTTTTTTTTTCATAGAAGAGTATATATCAGTGTATTTTTCATTGATAGGTCTGGTTTCCACAGCAAGATAATGCACATCATCATGTTGGATGAAAGCTAAAGAAACTCAATTCATTGCTAATCCTTATACACCAAGCGGAAGGAGTTGGTGATGACAGAACTGGTGAGCTGGGAGTCTTAGCCTGTTTAACAGAAAGAGAAAACCCTGTTCGCTTACTTGAACTGTCAAAGGTTAGTACAGTTTCTACTCTCCGTTGAGCCAACGAGCAGGCTAATTTTGCAATCTTTCAAGCTAAGAAAGGCATGCATGCCACCTGCTGGTTAGAAGGGTGGCCATCTCCAACAGCGACGGCGCCTTCCGGAGAGGCGGGAGCCTCGGCGACGCCTCCTCGGGGCTAGAGGAGGGAGGAAAGAGCAGGCGCGAGGCCTCCTCCTCGCGCAGCAGCGAGGCTCCGCGGTCCGTCTCCTGGACGAAGGCCCTCAGGTACACCGCCGCAGCAACCGACGCCAACGTCGCCACCTGCAGAGCACAAACAGTTTTTTTTTAGGGTAGCAGAGCACAAACAGTTTTTTTTTTTTTGAGGGTAGCAGAGCACAAACAGATGAAGAAACAACCTATGTGGCGGATGCAAACGCACGAGGCGCACGTAAACATACCTGGAACGTAGAGGACACGGAGAGGAAGCGGGCTGCGATGGTGCCGCCTACGAAGCCTGCGGTGCAGACGCCGGAGAACACCCCGAAGGCCGCCGCTCGCCGCCCCTCGGGCACCTTGTCGGCCTGCACGACACGCGGAGAAAGAGAGAGCAATCCATGCATTGCATCCAGCTGAGCTCCAGTCATGTATGGAAATATTGGAAAAAACTTAAAGTTGGCGAGAGAGGCGATGGAGCTGGTTACCACGTAGGCGAGCGAGAGGCACATCATGGCGCCCTCGGAGACCATCGCCGTCAGCGTCTTGGCGATGTAGAAGGCGTAGAAGTATGGCCTCGTCTGGTTAAAAGCCATGATGGCTAGCCGACACGAAAGGAAACGAAAAGGTGATCAGTATTAAATTCCACTTGCAGCCTGTGGCTGTGGGTGACGTGAAAGATTAACTCATGAGTTTACCCAGTGGAACGATGGACAGGGTCGCCGGGAGAGCGAGCAGCGCCTTGCGGCCGTATCTATCGGAGAGGTTGCCGATGACCGGCGTGACCACCAGCGCACCCAGCCCGGTGATCTGCAGCGATTTTTATTCAGGTGAGAATGAATTGTCACCGGCCCACACTCGCAGTATGCTTGTACACGCTGGCTTCTGCTTGTCCTGTGGCGCCCACTCGCTGATTCTTGTACTGCTAGAGCGACCCGTCATCGGTGCAAGTTAGCGTCAAAAAAAGATCAGGGGCACGCGTCGCTGATGGACACTATTACCACATAGCACGACACAGTCTAGCAAGTTGTCTGGTGCTGGCAACTGCGGAGTGCGGGCCACAGTAGCCACGCGCATTTTCAGTGCCGTCACACGCAGCACATTCGCAAGTTGTGCGACGTGCAGCCCCGTGTCTCGTTTTCTCCCTCCGCTTTCGGGGCAAAGCCTTCACGAAGAAGAAAAAGGAGAAAAGAAAAGGGCTAAAGAATGAGGGCTGCTTGGGTTAGTTTTCCTGTCTATATTTATTTATCTGATGACACTGGTAGTAGTAGTAGTAGTCAGTACCAACGACTTTTCTTGTGTCTCAACTCTCAACCATACTACTACTACTTGGGAAGCAATGCTCCTAGCTTTTGACGCCAGGGAGAGCTGCAAGATCTACTCACAAAAGTGTATCGTCGGGTTCCCTCAAGAAAAGGAGAGCGTGGTCGGTGCGAGCGTGCGACATTTACGACGGTTGGCCGACGACAAAAGCGAGATCTCGCGGGTGCGTAGTCGTATCGCCGTGTAACGCACCGGCCACACCGATCGATCGCACCCAAGACGAGACACTGGACTGCTGCTAGCTCAAAGTCAGGGCGACCGCCCGACGCGACGGCGAGGGACCCGTCACCGTTCGCCGGGTCGACGGACGGACGGTGCGCATATGACGAGAGCAAACTTGTTACATTCAATGGCTCACGGAAATCCTAGGCCGGTTTTCCTAGGAATCGGGGAGGTTTCCCAGGTTCCAGACGGCGGCCAGAAGCAACTATTCCACACACATGGGACTGTGGTGGAGGTTAGCTTCATCTGACGGTGGAGGCTAGCTAGAAGCAAAGGCAGGAAGCGTGCGTAGTGGGGCTTCCGCTTCCACTCTCCTCTCCCTGTCCCTTCATGCCATCCCCGTGTGGCCCTGGCCGTGCTCCTTCCTACAGTCTTACCAGCCTCACGTACTGCTCAAGCGAGAACACAGGAAGAAGCCAACGAACATAGCAAACATACAGGATACGGCCACACCATATTGATCCGATATCTCCTAGCACAAGGGGGGCAGCAGGCAAGCAGCAGCTCGGCGCCTGGCAAGCACGCGGGAGCTAAAGTCTAGCTGGATCACCTCACCTGGACTCGGCTGAAGCCTAGCTCAAAAAGCTGCATGCGTATACGAGGAGCCAAGAAACGGATGCGGAGAGGTGCACGCATGGGATGGGAGTACGTACGGCTTGCTGCAGGCCGGTGAGGTAGATGGCGAGGGAGCACTGGTCTTGGCCGGGGCAGAGCGCCGCCATGGTCACGTCGGTGATCACCGGCGCCACCATGAAGGCGCCCACGCAGAAGAGGAAGGCGAACACCAGTAGGTGCCCCAGCTCCGCCGCGGCCTCCTTCATCTTCAGCTTTACCAATGGATGAACCCTTCCCCCCTCTCCCTCTCTCCTCTCCTATGTCTATGCTGCTTGACGTGCCTTTGGGCCTTTCCCCCCACTCACACTCCTCCCTCTTTATATGCTCCTCCTGGCCGGCTACATGACAGGACATGCACAAAGTACTTACTGCTAACTTGCTAGATAATTAACTGTAATTAAGCACCAGTGACTTCTCGGGCCGTACAAAGATCGACGTGGTTAAATCGACAAGGCAGGAAAAGAAGCAAAGTAGATCGATAAAGGTGGAGCATATTTATTTCCGATCAACACAGATATATAGAGCATATTGGAATATGATTTCCTTCAAGTTTAGTCTAAAGAAATATAGTGACAAAGTGGAGAAGCTAGTAAAGCATGTACGTGACAAAATGAAAGGCGGTTTGGTTGGCTCTGAAGGAAAGAGATGTGTCTGGTGCCTCCGCTTTCGCTTTCATACGCTTCAATGGTACACAGAGAAAACTCTTGACTCTTTTCGTTTTACATGACCCCCAAAGTCCAAAACGCTACAAATATCTATTCCTCGACCGAAAGAGCGCGCACCGGCGTCATTCCAGTTCATGCAACTCCGATGCTCACGCGATCGTTCATTAGTGCATCCCAGATCTTTGCGGGTTAAAAAAAATAGTTCTAAGAGGAGATAATTAATAGTATTATCCTTAATTATCCGTATGAAACGCAACAGATATCTCTCCAGTGAAAAATTGAGCAACGGCATGGCATAACTTCATCTCAGATCTTTGGGGTTTTTTTCTAAAAGTATATTGATAGTTCTAAGGGAAGATAATTAATTCCACTTCTGGCCCAAGTCTAGCATGTTGTAGCCATATCTTGCAATTCCACTTCTAGCCCAGTCATGCTATGATGCATGAAAGAACTTGGAACAGACTTTCTTCTTCTACGCCTCAGGGAGCATATGAATGGTGCAGCGCAGCAACGAGTACATGTTGCTTCAGTAGTTTCATCAAGCTCTGTAGCATCAAAGAACTTGTACAGATGTTCCTTTTTTTGTGTGCGTATGAATGATGCAGCGCGCTGAGCACATGTCCCTTCAGTAGTTTCTGGTGGGCTGCAAAAAAAAAAAAAATCATGCAATCAGCTACCCTGGATAAACTGGTTTTGCAGAATTCGAAAAACAAGATTAACATGGAATTTGACTTTCTTCTGGCAATCCATATGACACCACTAGTTATCAGTTACCATCCTGCATGCTTTTTTGCTTTATCATCACAAGTCAAAATCTGGATCGCCTCTAGAGATTGTTATGCCCGCATGTACAAATGTACTTATCAGTCTCAATATCCCAACTGCGAATCGTAGAGAGGATGAATTTCTAATTACGCGTACTTATAGAAGTAATGGAACACGAACTCTAGCAAATTAATTAATTTCATCCATGTCAATTTTACGTTTCATATATAATCAGGGCCAGCATGCCGCTTAACATTTACTATATGATAAACCATTTAATACATTAATACATATTATGAGAGAAAGGGAGGATGAATTTCTAACTACGCGTACTTATAAAAGTAATGGAACACAAACTCTAGCAAATTAATTAATTTCATCCATGTCAATTTTAGTTTGATATATAATCAGGGTCAGCATGCCGTTTAACATTTATACGATAAACCATTTAATACATTAATACATATTATGAGAGAAAGGTAGATAATAATAGTCGTTCAAAGCACACTAGAAACAAGTCATTTCCCACTTGACAATCTATAAATGTTGCTGATCTCTGTTTTCATAAATATACTACCCTGTCAGATCTCCATGAGATATAAGGGTGCGATAAAAGTAGGAAATTTTGTATATCTGCAGAAGACGACCTGTCAAGGACCTTGATTCAAGGACTCACCTCGTTGAGCAGCAGAGAAGGAGGCCACGCCATGATGTAGGGATACAAACTCTCAGGGTAAAGGACAGTGCAGAGCTTATTCAGCTTTGCTGTTTCTAGGCAGAAGGATAGGAACAAGCCAGGCAAATCGCGATCCGGTTCACAGTAAGTAGACAAGTACACAAAGCCATTGACAATCGCCAGAACCTTCAGCGCGATATGATCATTGTCGAAACAGTGATCGTGCGCATGAATGTCCTGCTCTAACGGAAAGGTCTTGTGCTGCGTCCATCTCTCGACACCATCATCGTCGGTTCTCCGGAACCAAACCACAAGTGTGAGTTTGACAGTGCCGATGATACAGAGCTT
Organism: Triticum aestivum; assembly: GCF_018294505.1. Taxonomy (NCBI): domain Eukaryota; kingdom Viridiplantae; phylum Streptophyta; class Magnoliopsida; order Poales; family Poaceae; genus Triticum; species Triticum aestivum. The sequence continues at coordinate 296,537,067 of NC_057796.1, forward strand.
CCCATCCTTGGTCTCACCAGCCGTGAGCGCTCCTTGCCCTTCGATGTGTGGAGGCAGGTCGATCCGAGAGAAGTGCAATGTCGAGGTGTTCAGCACGCGCGCAAGGGCTCGGCTCCCGTCTGTCCAGTAGATGGACCCGTTCACCAGCGTCACGTTGCCAGAACACTTCTCGTTGTCGTCCCCAGGCTGCAAGGCAGGCTGCATGGCCGCGGCCTCCAGAAACGGGAAGACCTGCCACTCCCCGGTCTCTGATGAGAGGACGGCGGCCTGCGCCCCGCAAGCTTCGTGGCAGACGCAGATGACGCGGAACGGGCCGCGGTCTTCGTCGGAGGGGAGGACGTGGTACTCGACGTACGTGTCTTCGCAGATCTCGCCGGGCGGCCTGGGGAAGAGATCCAGGGCTCGTGTGAGGGGGTTGTAGACGGCCATGTGCCCGGTTTTGTAGCTGACGAGGACGACGCGCCCGTCGTGGCAGCCCTGGATTACCCACTCGGGGGCGACGCCCTCGATCTCGTCGGGGAGGCGGGTGAGGAGGAAATCGCCGCCGCGGACGGCCGCGGCAAGGTCCGGGTCAGAGTGCAGGCGGAGCGGGCGGAAAGCGGGAGTGTCGGACTCGAAGACGTCGAGGAACACGCCGAGGAGCGGGGCCGAGTGGAGCTCGCGGAAGCGGCGGCGGAAGGCGGGGGATGAGCGGACGGCGCGGAGAGAGGCGCGGCAGGTGAGGGCGGCGCGGACGAGGGTGGGGAGGGAGGGGAGGCGGAGGAATATCTCCCGCAGCAGGTCGTCGCCGAGGGCGCATATGGTGGTCGGATCGGCCGCTGGGGATTTCTGCTTCTTCGGTAGCGGCGGCGGCGGCGGCTCGCATGCCATGGCGCGCGACACAGCAAAAGAGAAGGAGGGCTCTTTTTTTTTTGAGACAAAGAGAAGGAGGGCTGTGATCTCGTTTCAAGCCAGAAGGTAGGAGAGCAAGGGCCGTGGGCCCAGAAAGCCCGTCGAAACGCGAGTGACCGGGTTATGGGCCCAGTTGCTATAGTAGAATGCCGAGTGAATTGCACATGCGGTCCATGTAGTCGCTGGTTTGGTCTAAAACAGTCCTGGAGCTTGCGTGTTGCCTCGTTACGGTCCTCAAACTTGCCAATATGGTCCATCGACGGTCCTCAGGCGGGTCCCACGTACGTATCATCTACGCGTCCAGCCACGGCAGCACAGGCCGACGCGGGCCGAATCAGTTTTTTGCAATGCGGCCCGTTACTTTGAGAAGAATACAGCCCGCAGTACATCCTCTCGGGCTGGACGTACGCTGATTGAAACGACGAACAGGGGCGGCGGCGGCGGTTGGATTTGATCGGAGGCGATCGGCGAGGAGATAGCAACCATTTTGAGAGAAACTAGGAGGCGATCGGCGACGGTGGCGAGGACATAGCCACCGTGAGTCGCCATCGGTGGCGATGGCTCCCGTCCGGCGGCATGATAGGGTGGCCCCGTGCCCAAATATGGTATCTCATAGCACCATTTTTTCAGATGTGTTTTTTAATCCAAGCGGAGGATTTTCATTGGAGTTGCGGGCATTACATGTTCTAGGATCAATAGTTAGGAGTGAGGCTGCTGTTTCCTTTTCATGAACAGAAGTGAAGGTTTCATTGTTCTTGGCTTTCCATTGGTAGTATCTGATGAAACTGATAGTATACTCAAATATTCTAGCAGAAGCATCAAGTTCATGGGCCATTCTGTTACACACCCTCTTGAGTGCACTGATCAAAACCTCCTTAAACTCTTCATTAAACCCTCTCATAATCAACTAGCGGGTATGGAGCAGATTGGTTTACCACGGAGGGATTCAGAAGTGCTGCCACCTCAGAGCAATCAGTTTCCACACACAGCCAGCTGATGTACACTTTACTAACTTTTGACAGGCCACAAATTATTGAACTCAACTCTGCTTCTTCAGGGCTATTACATTTTGGCAGGCGTCTGCAAATAGACAGGCCCACTTGGCCTTTTTTATCTATGAATATTACACCAGCACTCGCCTCTTTGGTGCTCGCAAGAACCATTTGGTTTTTTTTCAGAACCATCACATCTGCTGCTTAGTTTGATTCCCATAGCTGATTTGGTTAAGGTTTTCATGTACAATTATGTTTATTTTGAGGCTCTGCACTGTTCTGGTCATCAGTTTAGTTCAACTTGTTACTGATTGTGTTCGGGTTTCGATCAGCATAGGATTTCAGTACGTATGAACTGATAATTTTGATTTTTCTTTGTTTGTCAGGACATGAGACTGATCACTTCACTATAGCTCAAGAGGAGAAATTTGCACTTGCCGAGGCGAAAAGGTTAGCTATGCAAGCAAAAAAGGGAGAAGCGGCAGAGGCAAAACAACGGAAGGCAGAAGAAGAAAAAAAGGATTCAAGAAGAGAAGAAGAGAGAGGCAGAGGAAGCATGCGCAAGGGAGGAAAGTCAGTTCATTTTCATGCAACAAGAGGAGCAGGAAAGGCAGCAGAGATGGAGAGAATATCAGCAGCGAGAGGAGCAAGCAAGGCAAAAGACTGCTCCACAAAGTGAAGAGGAGGTTGGTAGGGCTCAAGATGCTCCAGCAAGGCAAGAGCTTAATAGGGCTCAATTTGCTACAGCAAGGCTAAACCACACTCATGAGAAAAAAAAGCTAGATGATATGAAAGCATTGAGGTTAATGGCTGATGAGGAGAGGTACAGGGCATGGCTGCAAAAACAAGACGAGATGGAGCAAGCAAACAGTCAACAAGGCACTTCCAACAAAAGAACTCTTCCCAGTCAGCAAAACACTCAATTTAAGATGCCAAGAAAAGTTAGAATGTTTGATTATCTCAAGGAGTAGTTTACTTCATTGTGATGTGCCAATTTCAGTTTATTTTGGACCACTATAAGTAATTGAAACTATGTTTATTTTGTCACATATTCTCATGAACTGATCATGTGTAGTGTTCATGAGCATGTGTGCCAATTTTTTGTTCAGGCTACAAAACTCATCACAATCATAGCACTGATCACAACACAGTACGTACTATGCAATTACCAAAATATCACAGACAGCCCAGATCATCTGGATTAACTAACATATTTCACTGCATTTTGTGCATTTTGTCCACTGAAATTCAGAACAGTACTGCATCTTGTGCAGACAGTGCCTCCCCGCAGCTGGTCCAGGCTTCCGGACGGCGTCTGACAGCAGCGACGCACGGACGTATATCGTGCCGGAATCCTCCAGCAGCATCTTGCGCTGCCGCCGACAGCCGCACCACCTGCGGCTCCATTGTCGCCGTCCGCAGGGGCTCGAAAGACAGTGTCCCCTTCGGCCCCGCGACGGCGCTGCCCCCTTCTCCGTCCTCCCGCGCAGCCGCGGAGCACTAGCACGGCTTCCACTCCGCCTCCACGTCATAGTCCGCCGCCTTGTACACCACGCGGAGCAGCCCTGCCGCCGGCCGCTTCGCGTATGACCCACGCAGAGCACCCCGCCACCGCCGCTGTTCGACATCCTGCACTCGCCAGCCCTGCCACCAGGCGCAATGCCCATGGCCGCTGCCTTCTCCAGCGAACGCCTGTGGTGTCGCACCGCCGCCGCCACGCATGGTTCTCTACAGTTAGGGAATGAAGAAAGAATTGGGGATCGAACAGAAGAAGGTTCCGCTTCTCGTGCTCGACTGTAGAGAAAACGATTCGGCCCGCGAGGCCGTGACAGCCTGCGTCGGCCCGCGTTGACGTGGCTTGAGGCGTAGACGCGTATGTACGTGCACTACTAGGAAAAGGCCTACTAATGGCGCACCTAATTTGGCCATTAATGGCGCATTAGTGGTGCGCCATTAGTACCACGCCATTAGTATATTTTACTAATGGCGCACCACTGATGCGCCATTAGTATCTGGTATACTAATGGCGCACCCCAGATGCGCCATTAGTATATACAATAGTGCGCCATTAGTATGCCTCCCAGGGGGCCATCTATACCCAGGTGCTTTGGCATACTAATGGCGCACAACAACAGGATGCGCCATTAGTAACTTCGGCATACTAATGGCGCACTGTTTAGTGATGCGCCATTAGTATCCTTTGGCATACTAATGGCGCACTATGATATGATGCGCCATTAGTATGAATATTAGGTTTTTTTATTTTTTTATTTTCTGTTTTTTGCACAGGTTACAAAATGTATAATTGGACAAAATATAGACAGCACACATCAACAACAGATTCATCGAATACAATAGAAGATTAGTCTCTGAATACAATTCATCATTTTAGTCTCCGAATACAATTCATCATATTAGTCTCCGAATTGAAAAGACCGAACAAAGATAGAACATTATATTACAAGTCTCGAGACCGCGAGTTTGTCTTCACATTACAAGTCGATATCGATCATCTAAACTACCATCACATAGAAGAGAGCTGCGGTCATCACGATGAGCATCATCACGATGAAACTCGTCTTCATCCGGTTCCTCCAACGCTCCCTCCCCTCTCCCGCTAGATAGCGGGCGTATCTAGATTCGGCCTCGGCCCTAGTGGCGTACCCTTTGTAACTGTTACCGCTGAATCGGTGAACCTTTCTCCGACACTCCTCCTAGTCGTCGTAGACTCCAGGAACCTTACCCTTGTACACGACATACCACGGCATCGCTATGCAGTAGCCAAACGAAACGTTAGTACCAATTCACAGACAATACATAAGCAATATATAAGTATGCAACAGAACGATCGGAAGAGAAAAGCAAGACATTAATAGCATCGATTACATCTAAGTTGAACGACTCTCGAAACCAAAGAGACATACTACAAGTTCATTAAAGTTTAATTACAACATGAGCCAATCGATGTTTCAGAACTAGACACAGCATCACTGCTTTTGACTCGACTCAAGGGACCGGAGCGTGGATGAAGCCGCCGTCTATCGTGGGAGTCATGAAACAACGGGCGTTGTCAGCCTGCATTTGTAGGATTGTGTCGATGTCACTGTTGGACGGTTGATTTCTGAGGTAGAACTGCCCCGAGGTACGAAGGACATCTTGATGGATGATTTCCGCAAACTCCGACTGGATGCGAAAAAATTCTTGTCTGATGTCCGCGTCCTGGATTGCCGACACGCTCGCGGCCCAATCTTTGAGTCTACTCGGTAGCAGAAGTTGATGATGGTCCCGTACGATCGCCCGCATGTGATGGATGGCGTAGTAGGCACCCTTCTGACCGCCAGGCGGCTGCTTGACGCAGCAGAACGTCGTATTGTGGGAGAACACGTGCTTGCCGTACTTACGAATAGGCCTGGTGAAGGTGCCTCCAGATTTGACGTAGCCGGGGAGAACATCATCAAGAACCTTCTTGACATTTGTGTAGTCTACGTTCGACTGACGGTCCGGGTCAAAATACGTGGCCATGGAATATTTGGGGCTTAGGAGGATGAGCGTGCAATGTGTGTCACTGCAGAAAACACGGAATGTTAAAAGAAAAACGATCGAAATCTAAGAATTCATATGTTACGGGGCGGTTGAGGGGAGGACTTACTCGGGAAAGTAAGGCACGAGGAAGTTATCCTTATCTTGGTTTGCCAGAATGACGCCTTCGAGGTAAGAACTCGTGACTTGCCGGTCCCCAGCGCTGCCCAAGATCTTGGCACGCATGTAGAAGGGGTCGACTATCACGATGTCCGGGGTCTTGTCGCGAATGATCCGCATCTCCATACTCAGCGAAAATAGCCGAACGAAGGTGTAGTGCAGCGGATGAAGGTTCAACATAGCGTGGATGTCATCAAACCGCAGGACGATCGTACCCCCGATGGAGTTATCCACAAAGCCCTTGCCCTCTGGCACCTTGGCCGCGAAAACCGGGTATGCCACATCCTTCTCTCCGAGACGCCGCTTCTCCAAAGAAAGAACACTGTCATGCAGACTCCGCATAGCACCGGTTGCAGCATCGAGCATATTTCTCGGTAGCATCGGCCTACCCGCCACATGCACCCTCCTCGAGATATCCTCAGTTGAAGGTGGCCCGTCCTGAGCACGGATCGTACTCGGTGTCGGCTGGCCCGCACCCTTGTTAGTCTTTCTTTTGCGTGCCTTCTTCTTCTCCTGTAATGGGACCGAGTTCTGCTCACAGACCGCCTTCTTGAGTGTGTTGGGGCTGATCATATTTCGCACCTCGCCTATCTGAGGCTCGGTGAAGTCGGCAGCTGGAGGCGTCTCCTGAGAGCTGAACTGCAGACGACGCCTGTTGCAACTTGGCTTCTCCGCGGTACCAGCTAGATCGCACACGTCTTTTGTTGGGTTGGGTTCTTGAGAAGGAGGCCCCATGAAGTCGCCACCGTACCCATGATCGGCAAAGTACTGATCGACGTTGGCAAATGTATCGTCGTCGTCGTCGTTCTGATCCTGTGCCATATGCATGTTTGGATCCAGTGGCATAGGGATGTCCGGCACCGTTGCGGCGGTCTTGCCATGGGGCCGACTTGGCGCCGGCACGACTGGCGGTGTTGTCTTTGGGGTGGTGTCCCCCGCCCCCAAACGAATCTGGCTCTTCGGCCAAAGCAGGGGCCAGCTCAGGCAGGCGCTGAGGGTCATCACGTCATCATCGTCGGCCCCGATGGGTCGAATCGGAGGTAACAACTCGATGCAGCCTGGCAGCACCCGGACCAGTTGAACCCTAAACAAGTTGGGTGGCATCTGGGTACCGTGGAACAAGGGGTTGCCCGGTTGAACGATTTTGCCCTTGGCGACATCGACCAACTCGTTGTTCACGAAGTGCAGGAGAGTGCACGGAACGTCGGCGGCGCCCTGCGAAAACATGTAGGGCGTTAGGGATGCCCAGTCAAAGGCAAGGAGATGAAGTCCTCGGCCGAGAGAGGCTTAATTAGTTACCGTGATGATGGCGTCGAGCTCGGCTAATGTCGAGGCACCGCCAACGGCGGGCGTGCAGTTGACGGAGGGGCCGCTTGCTGCAGAGGTGCCGGCCGGCGTACACCCGGGTGCATTAAGCTCCCGTGCCGGCATCGGAGACACTAATGCCGCCTCCGCCGGAGACACCAATGGCCCCGCCATCGCGTTCTGCGAGTTGCTGGCCGTGAAGCTAGGAATCGGGGGCGGCCCCTGTTGGCCGCCCGCAATCCACGCACTAATCCCCTGGATCAAGGTAGGCACAATGGCGGTGATCGTCGCTCCGAGTTGTTGTTGCACTTGCTCTTGGACAATCTCCGGAATCCACGCCACCTGTGCCCTGAGTTCTTGAACCTCGCGCGCCTGGCTTTCCGAGCTGGTCTTTTTCTCCTTTCGCCCAGCAGTGTTATAGTATGACGACCATTTTGTCGACAAGCCTTTGCCGGCCACACGACCAGCTGACGTCGGCTTACTGAGCTTATCCTTGTTCTTCATTACATTCAACGCCCTATTTAGAGTGGTGTCCCAAGGGTTGCTCTTAGTCGACCCCGTGCTACTGCTTTCAGTCGCCTACGGAAGGAATGTGAACCATTTAGAAATTTGGCTTCATTAATTAGAATGCAACCATATGGAGCTAATTACGCGGGGGTGTATTCCTTACCAGAACAAGCTCAAGCGCCCTGGTCTTCGGATCCGTGGTAAGCTCCTTTGTTTTCGGGTCCTTCTTGTACCGGGCCCTGACAAAGTTCCTGGTCTGCTTGTCACCGTATTTATCGAAGAGGGGCGGTAGGCCTTGCTCGGCACGGTCCGCCTCCTCCTTGTCCCATATAGGCTCCGCCACTCTGTAACCGCCGGGACCGAGTGTGTGTTCCCCTAAGTTCAGCTCCCGCATTTCTTTCCCCCACTTACTTGATTCGGAGTTTACGGTGCTCGAGCAATTGATCTTGAAGTCGTTGTAGTCATCTTCGGTGATCGAAGGATTTTTCTCCTTGATCTTCTCATAACTCTCACCTTTCTCGATCATTCTCTTCACATTGCTTTTCCAAGTAGACAGGGCCTTGCTCATCTTCGTGAGGGCAGCATTGTTCACTTTATTCCCTTTGAGGCTTGTGTTTTCAAATTCAGCGGGGAACTTGTATCGTTCGTGCAGCTTCGTGAAGAGGAGGTTGCGCAAATTCCCTCGGTCAGGATGCCTCAGGTTCTCGGTGTTGATCGAGACGGTGCTCCGGAGAATGCACCCGAGCTGAAGCGAGTACCCCTTGACTATTCATTCGGGCGCCGTTGGATTCCCGTCGGAGTCCACTTCAGTAACTTCCTCCTTGAGGGTGCGGAGCACGGTCGGGCGTCGGTCCTTCCGTTGCCTCTTCGGTTGGCTGCCATCTGTGCGTGCGCCGCCATCATCAGTGGTGGCATCCTCGGCGGCACCATCAGTGGTGGCATCAGTGGGGTCATCCTCGGCGGTACCATCAGTGGTCTCAGGATCGGTGGGGAAGGCGGCGTCCTCATACAAGTGAGGTTGTTCCTCCGTCTCCTGGGACAGCTTCCAGAATGCCTTGACGCCCGAACCCCCGGCCTCATCATTGTTGGCCATGTTTCTCTCTAAATAGGAACAAAGTTTGGTCAAAAAGTTGGTTATTGTCAAGGAACAAGATCATGGTCTCATCATTTAGGGTTTGTCGACACCGAGGCATCCTAAAAGCTAAGCTTTTATCATTGAGGGTTTTTCGACGCCGAGGCACCCTAAAAGCCTAAGCTTTCATCATTTCGGTTTTTATCGACACTGAGGCACCCTAAAAGCCATGCATTAGTCACAAGTACGCCGGGGCACTTGATCCTACTTAATTAACTACTAAGATACCCCAGCCCATGCATTAGTCACAAGTACCCCATATGTCCTATTTTTAGCAAAGTCATGCTAAAATTCACGGAAAATTTCAGCATGACCTTTGCTGAAAATAGGACATATGGAGTACCCGAATTTGCCGGAACGGAAGTTAATCGACATTCCGGCAAACTCAAGGGCCTCTCGGGTGGACAAGGCAAAAAAGGCCTCCATCACAACATGGAAAATACATTGGCATGTGAAGAGGTGAAACAATATATGCATCTCCAAGCAGTATCATTCAACATTTTGGACAAAACACTACAAGCAACATGAGACACTGAAAACAATTGCTACCAATGAATCTACACTTCTATAACAAAATAAATCAGAAACTTAGTCTGTCATCATTAGGCAGCCACCATTAGTTATTCCGTTATGTTAAAGCAGAAATAGAAAAATAGACTGAAACAAAGAAAGAAACTACGGGTGTTGGTAGCAAGAAACAATGCAACCACCTGAAAACTTCTTATGTTTCAGTCAATCATCACAACCAATATGATTTGCTTGGAGATTCAGAGCACAACCATGATACTGAGGATATCAGAGTGGTGGAGACATTGACTGCAATAAAGATGACTAAAAGAGAACTTTTCTGCCTCCTTAGATCTATCAAACGAAAAAGTGTACAAAATGGGCTGTCTTTGAGTGGAATGCATTTTCTCAAGGTAAAACAATCCAAGGTAAACGATAGGGGCGCACCGACAATTGCTAATTCTTCTTTCGTGCCAGGATTTGCTGCTTTATCCCTTCCTGATGCAGACGGGCTTGGGATGCCAGTTGCAATCCCTTTAAGATGCAAACCCCCTCTGATTGCAACTGGGCAAGATGTTGCTAGTAAACAACCGAAATCTCCGCAAAAAAGGGAAGAAAAAAAGCAACTGAAAGAACCTCAAACCACCAAGAACACACACACACTTGTAACGATAGGGGCGCTGAATAAAATGCATGAATATCCCAACCCAATCACAAGATAGAACTTCCTTCTGATGATTTTTCAGTTGCACACCGACACACGCGGAAGGGTGGGTGACATGAAAAAACTGTCCATTTTGGCAGGCAATGAATGAATGAGCACTGCTGCTGTATACCAGTAAATTTTTAATGGCAGTAAATTTAGGATGCAGGTCTTGTGGGAAGAATCCAAAAACCTTGTGTAATCACATTTTTGTTCCACCCCCAAAAAAATATAAGGCACATGCCAACTGCAAATTTGTCAGCTCATAGGCCCCAGGGAGAGCAAATAACACACATGACACACCTAATAAGAACTGACATACACGAACATATTAAAAGTAAAACTGGAGTGCATACATAATGTAAGACTTGACAGGGGGTATATTTTTTTACAAGTCTTGCACAAAGAGGCTGTTGGAATCTAATCATTCCTTCCAAGTTAAAATGAACTAATAAAATCCCGCAAAAAGAGAGAGAAGATAAACCCTTAAATAATTGCATGAGCACAAGAAATGAGACGCTACTAAATCAAACAAGAATTAGCAATTGTCATAATGAACATGAAGCAATAGACAAGTCCGGGTGGTGGTGGAGCTCATGGGGGCGGTGGTGTGGACGGGGCGACGAGGTGGGGCGACGAGGTCCGGGTGGTGGTGGTGTGACGAGGTCTGGGAGGCGACGAGGTTCGGGTGGTGGTGGTGCTTCGAGGAGACGAGGAGAGCGGCGCCGAGGAGACGAGGACGACGGGGCGGCAGCGTCGGGAGAGGAGAGGGCGGCGTCGCGGCGTCGGGGCGTCGGGGCGGAGACGAGGACGACGGGGCGGCGTCGAGGCGGCGGGGCAGCGGCGTCGGGAGAGGAGAGGGGAAGGGGATCGAGGGCGAGGGCGAGGGAGAGAGAGGGGATAGGTTTGGGCCGGGGATAGGAGAGGGGAAGGGGATCGAGGGCGAGGGCACAATACTAATGGCGCACCACCCCTCGGTGCGCCATAAGTACATCCATACTAATGGCGCACCTCACCCTGGTGCGCCATTAGTATTTTTTTTTGATTTCTGCTCGAGCCAACAGGTTATCTTCCACCTGACCTGATCCACACCAAGTTCCCTCTACTAGCTCGACTGGTCAGCAGCCAGTTCTCACACCAGGAGGTCCTGGGTTCGATTCCCAGGCTCCACAATTTTTTTATGCATTTAAAATGCTGCTTGATATTTATTTGTGTTTAAATATGTTCAAACTTGTTTAAATCATAACAGTAATTTTTTTATAAGACAGTAATAATTTTTTTAAAAATATCATCAAACAGTAATGCCGGTGGAGCGGGGGAGGGTGCGCGGGGTGCGGGGGGCCGGTGGACCGGGGGGTGCTCGGCGGCGAGGGGGACCGCATCTGGCGAGGTGGGATAGCGATCGAGATGGAGGGGGATCGAGATCGAGTGTCCATGAAATTTAAAAATATTCATGATAGTTCAAAAAGTGCCCATGAAATACAATCGAGAAATGAAGGCTACGATTTAAATACAATCGATCTTAGCTAGCTATCTGTTCACAATCTTCTTGCCCTTCTTTTTCGCAAATGGAGTTCTTCTGTGGAACGGACGTCCTTTAGGTAGGGTGGTCCTGCTTCTTCTTGTGGTGTATGCTGCTACTTCATCATCGTCGTCATGTTCGATTCTCGGGTCGCCGTACTTGTCGAAGTCTTGCTCATTGGCTACTCCATCCATTCCGATGATCTTCCTTTTGCCTCTCCTCACGACAACACGACTGGGCTTTGACGGGTCGGTAATGAAGAAGCATTGGTCCACTTGGGAAGCCAGTACCCATGGCTCATTTTTCGCGGTGACGTTTGCGCCTGCGGTCTTGGATTTGGCTTCGGGTATAACCATGGTGGTGAAATACCGGTGTTCTTTTAGGACGCTCTTGGCCCATCTGACACGGAACATCGGGACCTTCTCTCCAGCGTAGCTCAGCTCCCAGATCTCCTCGATCCTTCCGTAGTATCTGTCCTTGTCGTTACCGGTGTAGGATTCCATTGTTACCCCGGAGTTCTGATAACCATCGCTCTTCATGTCCTTGGCCTCGGTGTAGAATGTGTAGCCGTTGATATCGTACGCCTCATAGGTCATCAGGTTGTGCTCGGCGCCCTGTGACAAGGTGAATATGAGTTGTTCTTCCGCGGAAGAATCCTCATGTAAAGGGTACGACAGAAGCTTCTGCTTGAACCAACGCGTGAAACATGAGTTGTGCTCTTTGAGTATATCTCCGTCCGTCCTCTGTTGGCCTCGGTCATTGTACGTCTTCTTAATAAAGGTTTTGTGCTCTACCACCCAAGGATCGACCACGTCTATGTGTTGTAGCGCGACTAGGTTTGCTCTTTCAAAGTCGGCGAGTCGACCCTCGAAGTCGACATGCATTTCGCGGCGACCCTCACGGTGACCCCATCCAGCGAGCCTGCCGAGGTGCCTGTTGACGGGCAGACCAACGGGGTTCTCGATGCCTAGATAATTCGTGCAGTAGGAGATGCACTCTTCGGTCAGAAAGCCCCTGGCTATGCTTCCCTCTGGACGTGACATGTTGCGAACGTATCCTTTGATGACACCATTCATCCTTTCGAACGACATCATGCTGTGCAGGAACGTCGGCCCGAGTTGGATGATATCGTCCATGATATGGACCAGCAGATGCACCATAACGTCGAAGAATGCGGGCGGGAAGTACATCTCAAGCTCGCATAGTATCACCACGATCTCTTCCTGTAGCCTTCTGAGTTGCCTCACGCCAACAGACTTCCGAGAGATGACGTCGAAAAAGTTGCATAGGCCAAATAGCATTTCACGGACGTGCGCGTCCATGATCCCACGGATTGCAACTGGAAGTATCTGCGTCATCAGCACGTGACAGTCGTGAGACTTCATCCCGCTGAACTTCAGCTTCGCTAGGTCTAGGTATCTGCTTATCTTCCCCGCGTAACCGTAAGGAAGTTTTACTCCTACGAGGCAGGTGAAAAACTGCTCGATCTCCTCCTGACTTAGAGTGAAGCACGCGGGAGGGTAGTCATTTCCGGTCTTCTTGGCCTTTTTGCCTTTGCGATGACTTTCCGTGTCCTGCTTCGCCTCATCATCATCATCATCATCATCATATATAGCGTGAAGCTCCTGCCTGATGCCCATTGATTTCAAGTCTGCCCTTGCTTTCGGCCCATCTTTGGTCCTCTCTGGCATGTTGAGCAGGGTACCAAGCAGACTCTCGCACACGTTCTTCGTGATATGCATGACATCAAGGCTGTGAGGCACACGGTGGATCTTCCAGTACGGCAAGTCCCAAAAAACAGACCTCGTTTTCCATACCTTCAGCAGCGGCTCTGGCGCCTTTCGCTTCTTTCCCGGCTCTGGCGCCTTTTGCTTCTTTCCCGGCAGTGGGCAGTCTTTCCAATTTTTCAACAGCTTGTCTATTTCCTCGCCGCTCCTCGTACACGGGCGTTTTCGGGGTTCGGTTTCACCATCGAACAGATCCTTGCGTTTCCTCCACGGGTCATCGTCGCGAAGCCACCTTCGATGTCCCATGAACACGGTTTTCGAAGACCCGGGATCTCTATCTAGCTGGCGATACGTTGTGTCATCCATGCACCTTACGCATCCAGAAAATCCGTGGACTACCTGCCCCACAAGATATCCGTAACCGAGATAGTCGTGCACCGTCGTGAGCAGTGCGGCTCTCATAGGGAAATATTCTTTCTCTGCGGCGTCCCACGTATTGGCTGGCGTTTTCCACAGCGTGTCAAGCTCCTCTTTCAGCAGCCCCAGATACAGATTGATGTCGTTCCCTGGTTGTTTCGGCCCTTCAATTAGCATACTCATGTGAATGTACTTCCTCTTCATGCACAACCAGGGGGGAAGGTTGTACATCCACACAAACACAGGCCAGGTGCTATGTGTGCTTCTCTGGCTGCCAAACGGATTGACTCCATCGGTGCTCGCGCCCAGCACGATGTTCCTTGGATCGTTCCCAAATTCTGGGTATTCGAAGTTCAATGCTTGCCACTGGCTCGCATCCTTAGGGTGACTCAGCATCTTGTCTTTTTTATCTATCTCCGGATCATTTGCGTCATCTTCTCGCTTCTTCTCCTCCCTATCTGCGTGCCAACGTAGGAGCTTTGCTACCTTAGGATCCGCGAAATACCGCTGCAGACGAGGAGTGATCGGAAAGTACCACACCACTTTTCGAGGAGCTTTCTTCCTCTTCTTGTATCGAGTGACACCGCACACCGGACATATTGTAGACTCCGCGTGCTCGTCCCGATAAATGATGCAATTGTTCATGCACACATGGTATTTCACGTGCGGTAAATCCAGAGGACACACGATTTTCTTCGCCTCCTCCAAACTGGTCGGGCACTTGTTCCCCTTGGGAAGACGTTCGTGCCAGAATGACATGTTCTCGTCAAAGCATGCGTCGGTCATTTTGTGTTTTACCTTCATCTCCAGAGCCATGAGCGTTACTTTCAGGCGGGTATCCTCGGGCCTGCATCCTTCATACAATGGAGTAACCGCGTCTAACTCAAGTTGATCCATCTTGGCTTTCTCTCGGGCGGCAGCTCTTGCGTTATCCGTCTGCTTGAGAAGCAGCTCTTGAATATGAGGGTCCTGCACCCAGCCCATCGATGGTCCAGCGTCGTCTGCTCCGCCGGCATCATCATCTTCATGATCATGCCCGTCGTCTGCTCCGGCATCTTCCTCATCATCATGTCTTGCATCTTCTACATGATGACTGTGTACAGCATCACCGTCGTGATCATCTCCTGGGGATTCTTCGTCTTCTCGCCCGCCCGAGCCGCGGTGGTTGTCTTGCTGCCCTTCCTCATTTCTTGCCCGGCCCCCATGGACGACTTCGTAGTCATCTTCATCACCTTGCCACCGATAGCCATCCATGAAACCACGCAAGAGCAGGTGGTCCCGCACCTGCCCGGATTCCGGGTCCGCAATAAGGCTCTTCAGCTTGCATCTTCGACACGGACATCTTATCTCCGTCTCGTTCTTTTGAAGCATCTCGGCCTTCGCGGACCTCAAAAACCTATTCACGATGCCTTCGGTCATCATGCGGACCATGATCGCCTGCGGGGTAGAGCAAAACGATATTTTAGAACCAAGAAAAAATTTGGCATGACTTTCCCTAAAAATAGGACCAAAAAAATGCTTAATGCCAAAATTCTCGCCGAAACGGAAATGAATCAACATTCCGGCAAAATATTGGCAACTATCGCATTTCAAATACCGGTACACCTCCAAACACAAACACATATGCAACACCACAAACATATGCAACACCACGAACATACATAGATCTAGCTAGGCCATAAAAAGTGCATGTGCACATTGTTGTAGGGAGAACAACATAAATATAGCTTCCCCCTTACTTACCTATCAAAACAAGGTAATTTAACCACTTAAATTGAATGAATCTATGGTGGAAATGAGGTGAAAAAGAGGAGGCACCCGAGACAAGGAGGAGGTGGAGAGAATGAAGTGGGGAGAAAGTGAGTGTGGGTAGGAGAGGCTGTCCAAAATATCTTGTTGCTGCCCACTTACTAATGGCGCACCAACACTAAATGCGCCATTAGTAGTTTTGCAAAAAAAAAACATACTAATGGCGCACTGTGCGCCATTACTAGTTTAAACTAGTAATGGCGCACGGTGGAAAAGTGCGCCATTAGTAGTTTTGCAAAAAAGGGAATAAAAAATATAATAGAAAAAACAACATTAGTGGCGCACTTTCCGGCAGGTGCGCCATTACTAGTTACAACTAGCGCACTGCGTCTGGATGCGCCATTAGTATGTTTGGACAGGCGCACTAGTTAAAAAAAAATTTGATACTAATGGCGCACCCTGGGCCAGGTGCGCCATTAGTAGTTTCAACTCTAATGGCGTATCAGAAGGTGGTGCGCCAGTGCGCCATTAGTGTCAATCCCATCTATAGCCTTTTTTCTAGTAGTGGTGGGGCCCGCCCCAGGACCGTCGACGGACTATCTTCGCAAGTACCAGGATCGTAGCGAGGCAACGAGCGAGCTCGAGGACCGTTCTGGACCAAACCGACGAGTATGGGGACTGTACGTGCAATTCACTCGTAGAATGCCACTCTTCGTAGGAGTACTTGTTGACATTTCAAGCCCTCAAAAAAACTTGTTGACATTTCATTTCTCAAAAAAAAAAACTTGTTGACATTTCAAAAGCAAATGAGAACAGGAGTTCTCGCTTGACAGATTAGAAATCTCGTCAGAGAATAGTTCCAGCTTTTCTTGAATCTTCATAAACACTATCATGAGCAATAGGCAGGGCAGCTGTCTCTTGAATTTTCACAAACACCATCATGAGCAATATGAATCGGTAAGCTTGTGCGGCAGGGCAGCTGCCTCACGGCAGTACTTTGGATCCATATGAGTACAATCTTCCCAATATCACCAAATGCAATGTGTATGAAAGTGTTTGTACTTTTATTTTATGTATGAAAGTGTTTGTACTTGATTAGTCCATGCAATTGAGTTTCTATGTTTGGAGTCAATCTCAAAAAGGCTGTGAGTTCCTGCATTTTATTGCAGAAGAGACTTACACGATTAATTAGAGAAAAGTGGGGAAAACCATATGCAAAGGGGGCAAACTCCCCATTGGCTGATCTAGCGGTGGAAACTTGAAACGAAAACGTACAACCCCAACATGCCCAACCATCAACGGCTGTCATCGAAGGAGAACCGCTCCACATTGCGACCTCCTAGTGCCCTCCAGCAATCAAGCGATGCAACATGACCCATCAAGGAGGGGTGAGAGAATCCCGATTGGCTTCAAGGGAGCACGGAAGACGCCAAGCCAGCAGCACCACACCATCACATCGCAAAGCACCAGTGTCGGTGGAAGGGAAGAGGAAACCAGAGTTATGGGAAGAGCCAAAGTGGGCCGCGCTGACTATGTCTGGAATTAATTTGAAAATAAGAAAATATCAACAGAGGGACACCACAATCTTTGTGGTGGTGAAAAATAATTGGTCGTATATTTCATAGTGTAATTTTTTTTCGAAACGGACATAGTGTATATATTTGGTTATGCAGCAATCTGATCAAGAGAATGAAGGCTAAAAGCGGGAACATCAATCTAGCTCCTGGGCTCCATAGAGCCCGGTATATAAGAAGCGGAAAGAAAATATTTAGAAGTTTAGGCAAGATGAAACTATTCTAATTATTACATGACCTGGGAATGTTGACCATTAACTTTGAATCGGGTTCTCCCATAACAATATTAACCAGGGGCCTAGTGGTCTTTGGTCTGGAAACTTCAGTCAGTCCTTTTTTTTTCTGCTGAGAAGTCGCAAATATCAGAGTGCATACACAGGGAGAAGTCCAGACCTGGGCTTGTTGATCAACGAAACTTTAGTCCACATGTAGCATACGGGTGTCAGCAGTGTGATAACATCAGGTAGTTTCAGAAACCAAAATATCAGAACATGCCATCAATCGTGCACTGGTAGCGGAGGGGGTGTTGATTTAATGTTCTATAATACTCCCTCCGTTCCTAAATATAAGTCTTTTTAGAGATTTCAATATGGACTACATACGGAATTTCAAAGTTAATGGTCAACATTCCCAGGTCTTTGGTCATGCCCGTATGTTAGTCCATATTGAAATCTCTAAAATGACTTATATTTAGGAACAGAGGGAGTACAAATGAGTAAATCTAACAAGGACCAAAAGACATCATTAAAATTCCTACGATAAAGTTAAAGAAACAGCAAGGTAAACTACGATCCTTCTCATGGTAAGTAGAGAGGTGCATACATCCATCAGTAATTGTCAGTATTCAGTGCAAAATTATCTACTACCAGCACTGAACACCGAATAATCACATCGTTAATGTCTTGTCCAGCATTCATCTCTAGATATTGTTATCGCGGGCTCTCCATACCTAAACAACAGGCATGAGTTGAACAACACACAACTTTACAGAGCTTCCCACGATAATTACAGTGTTCAGTGTTCACATTGCAGGAGCCATAAATTTCACTTGCCCTTCCAGGAGTAGCGGCAGCTCGATTTGAGAAAATTACAGTGTTCACATTGCAGTCTATCAATAGTCTACACCACACAGAAAATATTTCAAAAAGATGTGTACCATTGACCCGAAAGATCAATCAACTATGGTCAATCATGCGATGAGTTCTACAAGTTCTTGAAATTAGGCCAAGAAAAAACTGACATACAACAAAACGGTTCAGCTTAGCAGAGCAGGCACTGTGGTTGGCGTGAAAACTATTGCATGGCATGCAATTGGATGCAAAATGGGGCATTAGCGCTGTAACTAGGAATCCAACTATCACAACAGTCTACATGAACTCCATCTATACAGCATAACGCAGTTGCATACCATGTGATTCAAGGACTGGAGGCAGCGGTATCTTCAGGAGGTGGGAGGCAGAGTCCTTGGGGTTGATTCGGCAACAGCAGCTTGAGCAAATTTCAAATGTGTGTTTCAAGCTGCAATACCATTGCTCGTGGAGCATGGCGTGCTTAAAAGGCGCTTAAACTGGCCCTTTATCATCAAAACTGCAAACCTGGACTTTCTCCAAATAGCTAGGCTGACACAATATTTCCAAATGACCAGTTACACTGATAGGATCCAACTATGCATACTTGAGCAAAATAATGCAAAATAAAATCTAGCTTCATTTATGTCAACTGCAAATTGATCTTGCAAGTTGCATATTTGCCTAATTCTATTGATACAGTGAAGGTTACAAATAAACAGTTAGGTCAACACGTTGCTTCACATTTACATTATTAGCATTTTTCTACAAAGGACAAAGAGCTAATTAAGTAACTGAGAACCATCTGAGTTCCCATTTGGCATTATGGAAACATTGTTAATCCCCATAGAATACTTCTTCCAAGCATAGAAGTAAGCTTCAGCTACTTTCTAGTTACAAAAACAATATCATGTCAGCTACAACGATATATCATGGGGTTACACAAATAACTAACAATTCCCAACAACAACGGGGCATCTTGATTTACTCTAGCGAGAAAGTAACATTCTCTGGTCCAGTTTTCTTCTTCGGCCTAGTCAAGCCTCTTCAGATTGAGGGTTCACCTTATTGCATACCAATGAAGGAGGGAACCCCATGATGTAGGGATATGAATGGTAAGAGTGAGTGACAGGGCAGAGCTTATTCAGCTTTTCTGTTTCAAGGCAGTAGGACATGAACAAGCAAGAATCCTGATTCATCTCAGAAAAAGTAGAAAAATACACAAAGCCACTGATAATCGCCACAATATTGAGAGCAACATCACCACCCAGACCATCCTGCAGCGAAATTGTCTTGTCCAGGATCCATCTATCAACACCGTCATCGTCGGGTCTCCAGATCCAAACAACAAGCGTGAGCTTAACCGCACAGACCAAATAGAGCTTCCCATCCTTGGTCTCACCAGGCTTAAATTCCCCTTGTCCTTCCATATGCAGCGGCGGATTGATTTCCGAGAATCGCAGTGTGGCAGCGTTCAGCACACGGATATTGGATCCGCTTGCAAATGTCCAATAAACAGACCCATTCACCATTGTACCACCCAAACCATCGTCCGGCGGGCTGGCATCCTCCGAAAACGGGAAAACCTGCCACTCTCTGGTATCTGATGAGAGCACGGCAGCTTGCGCCCCCCGCCTTTCATGAGCGACAGAGACAATGCGGAACTGCCTGTGGCATTCAGAGGCGAGCATGTGGAACTCGACGTACATGTCGCTGCAGACCTCCTCCGGTGGCACGGCGAAGAGATCCAGAGCCCGTGTGAGGGGATCGTAGACGGCCATTTTCTTGATTTGCCAGTTGACGAGAATGACATATCCATCGCGGCAGTCTTCTATTGTCCACTCCGGATCGAAGTCCTTATCGTCTTCAGGGAGTAGAGTAAAAAAGACATCGGCGCCGCAGATGGCGGCGGCGTGGTCCACGTCGGAGCGGCGGCGGGTGGGCGCGAAGGCTGGCAAGGCGGGGTCGTGGATGTTGAGGAAGATTCCTAGGAGCTGGGGTGGGTGGAGGTCGCGGAACCGGCGGCGGAATGCGGGCGAGGAGCGGACGGCGCGGAGGAAGGGAGTGCAGGTGAGGGAGGCGCGGACGAGGCTCGGGAGGGAGGGGAGGCAGAGGAATACCTCGCGCAGAAGGTCGTCGCCGAGGGCGCATATGGTGGTGGGAGCGGGTGGCGGGGATTTCTTCTTCTTCGGAGGCGGCGGCGGCGGCGGCAGGGATTGCTGAGAGGCCATGTCGCGCACTGGAAATGAGTGAAGGAGGTGGGGGCGTTCCGTTTTATTCAACACCTAGGAAAGCAAGGGCCAAAGGCCGTAAGCCCATTAAGCCCATAACCACATAGGCGTGACTGGTTCGGGGATAAGAGCATCTAGAGCCGACCCTAAAAAAAATGGACGAAGCTAGTGGGCGCCCGAGCAAAGAGCGCCCTACCGTCGATGTGAGCGCTCGACGAAAATAAAAAGGGAAACGGAAGTACCAAACGCATAGCTCTCGACAGTTTTCGAAAACGGCATGCACAGCCAGTGCACTGTCTGATGCATGCGAATAGAAAAATCTGGCAAAACTACCACGCCATGTCTACATATAAAAACGTCAGGTCCCATGTGTTCTCGCTATCCTTTCCATTTGCATTTATTAGGGGTCAAAAACTTTAAAAAGTTATAACTTTTGATTCGAGTGTTAAAATTCAGATCTGTTTTCACCGTTGGGTTTCTCATGGCAAGTTCTTCAAAACTAGATCCCATATGAGTAGGTTTCGACGAACTTTTTTTCTCGAGCAACTTTATGTGCTACAGAAGCAACTTTAGTGCTATAGAAAAGCAACTCTCTTTTCCCCTATTATGGCTACCTATTAGCCGAGGATCCTTCTAAGTTGATTACCATGACTACCAATTGAGTAGGTTCACCTCTAAGTCGTCTACCATAAGGACAACTCCAACGCGGATCAACAAATCACCCAAAAATGTCAAGATCGATCTCTCTAGATACTTTTAACCATCCAATGGTGGTTGCCTAATTTGTTTGAACAAGTCCGTACGTCCGAAATCCTCCAAGCCGAAAAAGGAAGGGGCGTTTTCATGGCCCCTCAACATCCATTCCTCTCTTCAACATCAAGCCGAATCCCATCTCCTCAGACGACAAGAGGAGCAAAATCCGCCCCTCCTAGCCGAGGCCCCCGCGATGGACAAAGAGTCCACACTACAAATGGAGATGCCAACCCAACGGTCAACCTCCGACCACTATCTGACGATGCCCTCTCCGCCGCTCCCGAGCTAACATGACGTCCAAAACTAGATGCTGCGTAAAGGAGGAGACGTTGTCCCCACTACACCAACCATTTCTGTTGTAACAAGGAGGTGGCAACAACAACTTCGAATATTGATAAACGCAGTCACATATAGAAAAAGCCAGCAACTTTTGTGGTGTTTTTGTGCAAATCCAATGCATTTCACTAGAGTAGTCCGAGTCCGACTTGGTATCTAAATAAAGCGGCCACATATAGAAAAAGCTAAGTTCACCAGGCAACTCGTGTATAGTCCAAGCCTCCATGGTCGCTCCAAGAATCCCACCTCGAGGAGAGGAAAATCTTGACTCTACCTCTGTGACCCAAACATAATTACAGGTATCTAAAACCTTTAGATATTTACCAAATAATGGTCTTGGTAAATATTGTTGTTCATGAGAATTGGGCAACTGGATACATGGTTTTAGGCAAACTATTTATTGATTGTGGGCAACTAGATACTTGATTTTAGGCAACTATATTGTTGATTGTGGGAAACTATGACTGAAAAAGGGGTAAAGAACATACACACATTCATTTTTGGAGGGTTCATAGATAAATTTAATCCTCTAAAAACACTTCGCGGTTTTAGTTACGTCCCCATGACCAACTCCACCCTGCTCCCCTCTATGATTATTCGCCAAGTATTTACGATCATACCAAGGGATCCCATCCTGAGGAGATAAATTCTTAACGCATCTCTATGACACAAACTTGAAAGGTATCTAAAATCTTTAAATATTAGCCAAATTATGGTCTTGATAATTGTTTTGTTCATAAGGATTGGGTAACTGGATACATGGTTTTAGACAACTGCATGGTTGATTATGGGTAACTGGATACATGGTTTTAGACAACTGTATGGTTGATTGTGGGCAACTGTATACATGATTTTAGGCAATATTATGGTTGATTGTAGGCAACTATGACACCTAAAAAAGGGATAAAGAGCATACACATGTTCAGTTTTGGAGAGGGTCACAAAAAAACTTAATCCCCTAAAAACACTTTGTGGTTTTAGTTATGTCTTCATGGAGTGAAATTGCCTACCTTATTTGTTTTCTAACATCAATCATAATTTACTCCACACTTGTGTTATGGACATCCATAACCATGGTAGATAACTTTGAGAAATGTTTTAACTGCTTCTGCAAATCATGGTTAGGCGGTAATGTGACTGTGCATGTGTAATACTAATATTTGTTGTATGCATCTTCATAACGCGAGTTGCCTCCTTTAGTGTTGAAAGTTGACTCCATGTAATGCCAAATTTTCTCACTAACGATGCTAGGTTGCCTATATACGATGAAAAGTTGTCTACCAAAGTTTCTAAATTATCTACGAAGTACTCGCTAGGTAAATTCAGTAGTACACATGGTGCAAGACAAGTTGCTTCTATTTAACACTCTAGTTGCCTCGTCTAGCATCAAAGTTACTTTTAAGATCCACAAAAAATCCACAAAACTATTCTTTCAAGATCCAAAGCGACTATTCCTTGCAAAAGATCCAAACAACTATCCTAGCAAACCCAAGCAACTGTATGACCAAAAGAATACAAAATTGTTTCTAGCAAAACCAAGCAACCATATTACCAAAAAACAATGCAAAACTGTTCTAGCAAAATCGAGCAACTGTCCTAGCAAAACAAAGCAACTATCATTTCTAATCCAAGCAACTGCATTACCAAAAGCAACTATGAAAAAACTATCCTAGTAAAATCAAGCAATTGTCCCTAGCATTACTACTTAGATTTTCTATTTTTAGCCAGAAAAAATATATAGCCAACTTGAATAGTTTTTATGGACAACTATTTGAACCCCCCCCCAATGCAACTTCTCATCTATTTTTAGCAAAAATTCAGAACAACTCAATTACTCCCTATGTACCACAATACTTTTGGTTCCCCAGCTATAAGTATATTGTAGTACAGAGGGGGTATAATGCAAAACTGTTCTAGCAAAAAAAATCCAAGCAATTATTCTAACAAAACCAAGCAACTGCATTACAAAAGACACAAATGCAAAAACATGTTCAAAATGAATCCAAGCAACTGCCCTAATAAATCTAAGCAACTGCGTTACACACAAAAAAATGCAACTTCTATAAAGAATCCAAGCAACTCCATTATCCCTAGAGTACTATTTATATTGTGGTTGTATATAATTTTTTACTGGGTGATTTGGGCAAGTACTATTTATATTGAGGCAACTTACTCCATTGAAAATTGCAAATTTTGTACAAATTAAAACAATTTACTACTAAACAAATGTTACCGGTATAAAGTGAACAAATTTATTTGGAATTTATCACCAGACTGCCTAACTTCATTGCTCAGGCAAAGAATTCAATCGCGTGAATCGACCAAGAGTAAGCTAGCCATTCCGGCATACACATATGCAAGTCTACGACAAATCAATCAACCCGCTTGCTTGGGTGCTTCTCCACTAGTTTTCAAAATCCTACAACTTTCATCTGATTTTGTGAGCAAGTCTAACCCCGACAAAAAGCTACTGCTCGGCCTGCCTGCACTCCCTAACCTCTCCTCCCTTGTCAGCTACGACCTTTTTGAGCAACTATTACAGTCGTCATGAGCAACGACTAGGTGAACTACAACTTATGCAGAAATTTACCAATTCAGAAGCACGCCAGCCGTGAACGCCCATGCTTATCCGCTCGAAGAGCAAATGCAGTCGACCCATAGCCTCGGGTGCACCCTGATGGACACACACACCGACTCATTTGCCACGACCAGCAGCGTGGCGTCCCTGAAGTTGACTCGTTCACCCCGACCAGCAGCACGGCGTCGCTGATGTCGTATGTCTCCTTCCATTGCGCTCCATCCAGGACCCTCACCTTGAACGACCACGTCCGCCGGCGGCGCCACCCTTCCGTGGCCTGCTTAGACTCCTTGAGCACCACCATCAGGCGCCCGTCCCCGCGGCGGGAGGTAGAACGGGCTGGCGCCCGACGGCGCAGGTTTCCGGGGGAGCAAGCCCTGCTGGGCGTGGCGTGAATCATCAGGAGGAAGGAGGAGGAGGGGGTCGTCGGGCAGGGGCTAGGCGTGGCGCTCGTCGCCGGGAGTAGGCAAGAGAAGGAGGAGGCCGGGAGTGTGATGTGGCGGGTCTCGACGAGAGGAGGACCGGGCGGCAGCCATGTAGCGAGAAGAAGTGCGGTGGAGGGGCGCATGGCCCGGAGGAGGAGCGGGGCGGCAACCGTGTCTCACGGAGGAGGCGTGGGGCGGCTGGTGGGACGATGTGTGGTTGTAGGATGAGTGGATAAGGGGTGGTAGTTGGACCTAGACGACCTGTACCGCTTAGCCTCTGTCACCTGTCGCCACCTATGTCGGAACGGTCCAGTGTGATCTGGCGCGATCGGCCGGATCGGAGGGCTCTAACGCGTGCGCTCGCGACATCCAAACGGCGCAGCTGCACGATTGAGTATTTAGGAAAAAATATATTCTAGAGCCATGTCGCACATCGCAAAAGAGTAAGAGCATCTCTAGCAGACCGCTTATATCACCCCGACCCGCAAAATAATCGTCAATTTACGGTTTTGCACCAAAAAAGTGACCCGCTCAAAAACTGTAAACGCGTTTGACCCTTAAAAAAATTGAGGGGCGCGGTAAATTGCCCCCTCCGACCCCCGAAAACCCAGGTTTCCCCCCGCCCCGTTGGTGCCCTGTATCCCACGAAAGCGGTGGGGGGCATTCCAGCGCGCGCGTTCCCCACATCCCCTCCCGCAGCCACCCACCACCGTCGCTGCCCGCTCGCTGCCTGCGATTCCGGCCATTTCCGCCAGCGGAATTGTTGGAAATATGCCCTAGAGGCAATAATAAATAGGTTATTATTATATTTCCTTGTTCATGCTAATCGTTTATTATCCATGCTAGAATTGTATTGATAGGAAACTCAGATACATGTGTGGATACATAGACAACACCATGTCCCTAGTAAGCCTCTAGTTGACTAGCTCGTTGATCAATAGATGGTTACGGTTTCCTGACCATGGACATTGGATGTCGTTGATAATGGGATCACATCATTAGGAGAATGATGTGATGGACAAGACCCAATCCTAAGCCTAGCACAAGATCGTGTAGTTCGTTTGCTAAGAGCTTTTCTAATGTCAAGTATCATTTCCTTAGACCATGAGATTGTGCAACTCCCGGATACCGTAGGAATGCTTTGGGTGTGCCAAACGTCACAACGTAACTGGGTGGCTATAAAGGTGCACTACAGGTATCTCCGAAAGTGTCTGTTGGGTTGGCACGAATCGAGACTGGGATTTGTCACTCCGTGTAAACGGAGAGGTATCTCTGGGCCCACTCGATAGGACATCATCATAATGTGCACAATGTGACCAAGGAGTTGATCACGGGATGATGTGTTACGGAACGAGTAAAGAGACTTGCCGGTAACGAGATTGAACAAGGTATCGGGATACCGACGATCGAATCTCGGGCAAGTAACATACCGATAGACAAAGGGAATTGAATACGGGATTGATTGAATCCTCAACATCGTGGTTCATCCGATGAGATCATCGTGGAACATGTGGGAGCCAACATGGGTATCCAGATCCCGCTGTTGGTTATTGGCCGGAGAACGTCTCGGTCATGTCTGCATGGTTCCCGAATCCGTAGGGTCTACACACTTAAGGTTCGGTGACGCTAGGGTTATAGAGATATTAGTATGCGGTAACCCGAAAGTTGTTCGGAGTCCCGGATGAGATCCCGGACGTCACGAGGAGTTCCGGAATGGCCCGGAGGTAAAGATTTATATATGGGAAGTCTTATTTTGGTCGCCGGAAAAGTCTCGCACTTTATCGGTATTGTACCGGGAGTGCCGAAAGGGGTCCGGGGGTCCACCAGCCCCGGGGGGCACATGGGCTGTAGGGGGTGCGCCTTGGCCTATATGGGCCAAGGGCAACAGCCCCAAGAGGCCCATGCGCCAAGAGATAAGAAAAAGGGAGAGTCCTAAAGAGGGAAGGCACCTCCGAGGTGCCTTGGGGAGGAAGGACTCCTCCCTGGCCGCACCCTTCCTTGGAGGAAGGGCCAAGGCTGCGCCCCCCCTCTCCCTTGGCCCTATATATAGTGGGGGGAGGGAGGGCAGCAATACCTAAGCCCTGGCGCCTCCCTCTCCCTCCCGTGACACATCTCCCTCCTCCCGCAGCGCTTGGCGAAGCCCTGTTGGAATCCCGCTACTTCCACCACCACGCCGTCGTGCTGCTGGATCTCCATCAACCTCTCCTTTACCCTTGCTGGATCAAGAAGGAGGAGACGTCGCTGCTCCGTACGTGTGTTGAACGCGGAGGTGCCGTCCGTTCGGCGCTAGGATCATCGGTGATTTGGATCACGACGAGTACGACTCCATCAACCCCGTTCTCTTGAATGCTTACGCTCGCGATCTACAAGGGTATGTAGATGCACTCCTTCCCTCTCGTTGCTAGTAAACTCCATAGATTGATCTTGGTGATGCGTAGAAAATTTTGAATTTCTGCTACGTTCCCTAACAGTGGCATCATGAGCTAGGTCTATGCGTAGTTTCTATGCACGAGTAGAACACAAAGTAGTTGTGGGCGTAGATGTTGCCAATTCTTCTTGCCGTTACTAGTCTTATCTTGTTTCGGCGGCATTGTGGGATGAAGCGGCCCGGACCGACCTTACACGTACGCTTACGTGAGACAGGTTCCACCGACTGACATGCACTAGTTGCATAAGGTGGCTAGCGGGTGTCTGTCTCTCCCACTTTAGTCGGAACGGATTCGATGAAAAGGGTCCTTATGAAGGGTAAATAGAAATTGGCATATCACGTTGTGGTTTTACGTAGGTAAGAAACGTTCTTGCTAGAAACCTATACAAGCCACGTAAAAACTTGCAACAACAATAAGAGGACGTCTAACTTGTTTTTGCAGCATGTGCTATGTGATGTGATATGGCCAGAAGATGTGATGAATGATATATGTGATGTATGAGATTGATCATATTCTTGTAATAGGAATCACGACTTGCATGTCGATGAGTATGACAACCGGCAGGAGCCATAGGAGTTGTCTTTATTTTTTGTATGACCTGCGTGTCATTGAATAACGCCATGTAAATTACTTTACTTTATTGCTAAGCGCGTTAGCCATAGAAGTAGAAGTAATCGTTGGCGTGACAACTTCATGAAGACACAATGATGGAGATCATGGTGTCATGCCGGTGACAAAGATGATCATGGTGCCCCGAAGATGGAGATCAAAGGAGCAAAAATGATATTGGCCATATCATGTCACTATTTGATTGCATGTGATGTTTATCATGTTATGCATCTTATTTGCTTAGAACGACGGTAGTAAGTAAGATGATCCCTCACTAAAATTTCAAGAGACGTGTTCCCCCTAACTGTGCACCGTTGCGAAGGTTCGTTGTTTCGAAGCACCACGTGATGTTCGGGTGTGATAGATTCTAACGTTCGAATACAACGGGTGTTGACGAGCCTAGCATGTACAGACATGGCCTCGGAACACATGCGAAACACTTAGGTTGACTTGACGAGCCTAGCATGTACAGACATGGCCTCGGAACACAAGAGATCGAAAGGTCGAACATGAGTCGTATAGTAGATGCGATCAACATGGAGATGTTCACCGATGATGACTAGTCCGTCTCACGTGATGATCGGACACGGCCTAGTTTGACTCGGATCATGTATCACTTAGATGACTAGAGGGATGTCTATCTGAGTGGGAGTTCATTAAATAATCAGATGAACTTAATTATCATGAACATAGTCAAAAGGTCTTTGCATATTATGTCATAGCTTACGCTTTAGTTCTACAGTTTAAGATATGTTCCTAGAGAAAATTTAGTTGAAAGTTGATAGTAGCAATTATGCGGACTGGGTCCATGAACTGAGGATTGTCCTCATTGCTGCACAGAAGGCTTATGTCCTTAATGCACCGCTCGGTGTGCTGAACCTCGAGCGTCGTCTGTAGATGTTACGAAACATCTGACATACACGTTTTGATGACTACGTGATAGTTCAGTGCGTATTGCTAATGGTTTAGAATTGTGGCACCAAAGACGTTTTTGAAATGTCGCAGAACATATGAGATATTCCGAAGACTGAAATTGAGATTTCAGACTAGTGCCCACGTCAAGAGGTATGAGACCTCTGACAAGTTTCTTAAGCCTGCAAACTAAGGGAGAAAAGCTCAATCGTTGAGCATGTGCTCAGATTGTCTGAGTACTACAATCACTTGAATCGAGTGGGAGTTAATCTTCCAGATGAGATAGTGATGGTTCTCCATAATCACCGCCACCAAGCTATTAAGAGCTTCGTGATGAACTATAAATATCAAGGATAGATGATGATCCTTGAGCAACTCGCGATGTTTGACACCGCGAAAGTAGAAATCAGGAAGGAGCATCAATTGTTGATGGTTAGTAAAACCACTAGTTTCTAGAAGGGCAAGGGCAAAAGGGATACTTCATAAAACAGCAAATCATTTGCTGCTCTAGTGAAGAATCCCAAGGTTGAACCCAAACCCGAGACTAAGTGCTTCTGTAATGAGGGGAACGGTCACTGAAGTGGAACTACCCTAGATACTTGGTAGATGAGAAGGCAGGCAAGGTCGACAGAAGTATATTGGATATACATTATATGAATGTGTACTTTACTAGTACTCCTAGCAGCACCAGGGTATTAGATGCCGGTTCGGTTGCTAAGTGTTAGTAACTCGAAATAAAAGCTGCTAAAGGTGAGATGACGATGTATGTTGGAAGTGTTTCCAAGGTTGATGTGATCAAGCATCGCATGCTCCCTCTACTATCGAGATTTGGTGTTTGCGTTGAACATGATTGGATTATGTTTATCGCAATACGGTTATTCATTTAAGGAGAATAATGGTTACTCTGTTTATTTGAATAATACCTTCAATGGTCTTGCACCTAAAATGAATCTCGATCGTAGTGATACACATGTTCATGCCAAAAGATATAAGATAGTAATGATAGTACCACATACTTGTGGCACTGCCACTTGAGTCATATTGGTATAGAACGCATGAAGAAGCTCCATGTAGATGGATCTTTGGACTCACTCGTTTTTGAAAAGATTGAGACATGCGAACCATGTCTATTGGTATATATGCATGAAGAAACTCCATGCAGATGGATCGTTTGGACTCACTTGATTTTGAATCACTTGAGACATGCAAATCATACCACATGGGCAAGATGACTGAAAGGCCTCGTTTTTAGTAAGATGGAACAAGAGAGCAACTTGTTGGAAGTATTACATTTTGATGTATGCAGTCCAATGAGTGCTGAGGCATGCAGTGGATATCGTTATGTTCTTACTTCACAGATGGTTTGAGTAGATGCTGAGTGTATTTACTTGATGAAACACAAGTCTGAATTATTGAAAGGTTCAAGTAATTTCATAGTGAAGTTGAAGATCGTCGTGACAAGAGGATAAAATGTCTGTGATATGATCATAGAGATGAGTATCTGAGTTACAAGTTTGGCACACAATTAAGACATTTTGGAAAGTGTTTCACAATTAATACCGCCTGGAACATCACAATGTGATGGTGTGTCCGAACATCATAACTGCACCCTATAGGATATGGTGCATACCATGATGTCTCTTATCGAATTACCACTATCGTTTATGGGTTAGGCATTAGAGACAACCGCATTCACTTTAAAAGGGGCACCACGCAATTCCGTTGAGACGACACCGTTTAGAGAAACCTAAGTTGTCGTTTCTTAAAAGTTTGGGGCTACGAAGCTTATGTGGAAAAGTTTCAGGCTGATAAGCTCGAACCCAAAGCGGATAAATGCATCTTCATAGAAAACCCAAAACAGTTGGGTATACCTCCTATTTCAGATCTGGAAGCAAAAGTAATTGCTTCTAGAAACGAGTCCTTTCTCGAGGAAAAGTTTCTCTCGAAAGAATTGAGTGGGAGGATGGTGGAGACTTGATAAGGTTATTGAACCGTCACTTCAACTAGTATGTAGCAGGGCATAGGAAGTTGTTCCTGTGGCACCTATACCAATTGAAGTGGAAGCTTATGATAGTGATCATGAAACTTCGGATCAAGTCACCACCAAACCTCGTAGGACGACGAGGATGCGTGCTACTTCAGAGTGGTACGTGATCCTGTCTGGGATATCATGTTGTTGGACAATACTGAACCTATGAGCTATGGAGAAGCGATGGTGGGCCCATATTCCGACAAATGGTTAGAAGCCATGAAATCCGAGATAAATGGATCTTTGAGAAGAAGACGGACGTGGACGGTAATATTACCGTCTATGAAGCTCGACTTGTGGCAAAGAGTATTTCCACGAGTTCAAGGAGTTGACTACGATGAGATTTTCTCATCCGTAGCGATGCTTAAGTCCGTCGGAATCATGTTAGCATTAGCTGCATTTATGAAATCTGGCAGATGGATGTTAAAACAAGTTTCCTTACCAGTTTTCGTAAGGAAAGGTTGTATGTGATGCAATCAGAAAGGTTTTGTCGATCCTAAGGATGCTAAAAGGTATGCTAGCTCCAGCGATCCTTCTAAGGACTGGAGTAAGCATCTCGGAGTTGGAATGTACGCTTTGATGAGATGATCAAAGATTTTGGGTTTATACAAAGTTTATGAGAAACTTGTATTTCCAATGAAGTGAGTGGGAGCACTACAACATTTCTGATAAGTATATGTGAATGACATATTGTTGATCCGAAATGATGTAAAATTTCTGGAAAGCATAAAGGGTTGTTTGAAAGGAGTTTTTCAAAGGAAGACCTGGATAAAAGCTGCTTACATATTGGGCATCAAGATCTATAGAGATAGATCAAGACGCCCGATGATACTTTCAAAGAACGCACACCTTGACATGTTTTTGAAAGAGTTCGAAATAAATCAGCAAAGAAGGAGTTCTTGGCTGTGTTACAAGGTGTGAGCATTGAGTAAGACTCAAGACCTGACCACAGCAGAAGAGAGAGAAAGGACGAAGGTCGTCCCCTATGCTTTAGACGTAGGCTCTATAGTATGCTATGCTGTGTACCGCACATGTAGTGTGCCTTGCCATGAGTTGGTCAAGGGGTACAATAGTGATCCGGGAATGGATCACATGACAGCGGTCGAACTTATCCTTAGTATCTAGTGGACTAAGGAAGTTTCTCGATTATGGAGGTGAAAAGGAGTTCGTCGTAAAGGGTTACGTCGATGCGAACTTTGACACTAATCCGGATGGCTCTGAGTAGTAAACCGGGTTCGTATAGTAGAGCAGTTATTTGAAATGGCTCCAAGTAGCGTGTGGTAGCATCCACAAGATGACATAGATATTCGTAAAGCACACACGGATCTGAAAGGTTCAGACCCGTTGACTAATAACCTCTCTCACAAGCATAACATGATCAAACCAGAACTCACTGAGTGTTAATCACATAGAGATGTGAACTAGATTGTTGACTCTAGTAAACTCTTTGGATGTTGGTCACATGGTGATGTGACCTATGAATGTTAATCACATGGTGATGTGGACTAGATTATTGACTCTAGTGCAAGTGGTAGACTGTTGGAAATATGCCCTAGAGGCAATAATAAATAGGTTATTATTATATTTCCTTGTTCATGATAATCGTTTATTATCCATGCTAGAATTGTATTGATAGGAAACTCAGATACATGTGTGGATACATAGACAACACCATGTCCCTAGTAAGCCTCTAGTTGACTAGCTCGTTGATCAATAGATGGTTACGGTTTCCTGACCATGGACATTGGATGTCGTTGATAACGGGATCACATCATTAGGAGAATGATGTGATGGACAAGACCCAATCCTAAGACTAGCACAAGATCGTGTAGTTCGTTTGCTAAGAGCTTTTCTAATGTCAAGTATCATTTCCTTAGACCATGAGATTGTGCAACTCCCGGATACCGTAGGAATGCTTTGGGTGTACCAAACGTCACAACGTAACTGGGTGGCTATAAAGGTGCACTACAGGTATCTCCGAAAGTGTCTATTGGGTTGGCACGAATCGAGACTGGGATTTGTCACTCCGTGTAAACGGAGAGGTATCTCTGGGCCCACTCGGTAGGACATCATCATAATGTGCACAATGTGACCAAGGAGTTGATCACGGGATGATGTGTTACGGAACGAGTAAAGAGACTTGCCGGTAACGAGATTGAACAAGGTATCGGGATACCAACGATCGAATCTCGGGCAAGTAACATACCGATAGACAAAGGGAATTGAATACGGGATTGATTGAATCCTCAACATCATGGTTCATCCGATGAGATCATCGTGGAACATGTGGGAGCCAACATGGGTATCCAGATCCCGCTGTTGGTTATTGGCCGGAGAACGTCTCGGTCATGTCTGCATGGTTCCCGAACCCGTAGGGTCTACACACTTAAGGTTCGGTGACGCTAGGGTTATAGAGATATTAGTATGCGGTAACCCGAAAGTTGTTCGGAGTCCCGGATGAGATCCCGGACGTCACGAGGAGTTCCGGAATGGCCCGGAGGTAAAGATTTATATATGGGAAGTCTTATTTTGGTCGCCGGAAAAGTCTCGCACTTTATCGGTATTGTACCGGGAGTGCCGAAAGGGGTCCGGGGGTCCACCAAGGGGGTCCGCCAGCCCCGGGGGGCCACATGGGCTGTAGGGGTGCGCCTTGGCCTATATGGGCCAAGGGCAACAGCCCCAAGAGGCCCATGCGCCAAGAGATAAGAAAAAGGGAGAGTACTAAAGGGGGAAGGCACCTCCGAGGTGCCTTGGGGAGGAAGGACTCCTCCCTGGCCGCACCCTTCCTTGGAGGAAGGGCCAAGGCTGCGCCCCCCCCTCTCCCTTGGCCCTATATATAGTGGGGGGGAGGGAGGGCAGCAATACCTAAGCCCTAGCGCCTCCCTCTCCCTCCCGTGACACATCTCCCTCCTCCCGCAGCGCTTGGCGAAGCCCTGTTGGAATCCCGCTGCTTCCACCACCACGCCGTCGTGCTGCTGGATCTCCATCAACCTCTCCTTTCCCCTTGCTGGATCAAGAAGGAGGAGACGTCGCTGCTCCGTACGTGTGTTGAACGCGGAGGTGCCGTCCGTTCGGCGCTAGGATCATCGGTGATTTGGATCACGACGAGTACGACTCCATCAACCCCGTTCTCTTGAACGCTTCCGCTCGCGATCTACAAGGGTATGTAGATGCACTCCTTCCCTCTCGTTGCTAGTAAACTCCATAGATTGATCTTGGTGATGCGTAGAAAATTTTAAATTTCTGCTACGTTCCCCAACAGGAATCGTGCCGCCGGGCCGCACTACACCTGGGTCCACTCGCCAGCGTCCCGGATCCGCTGAGCCGCCCACGGGTCGCCGCCGCCCCGGGTCAACCGCCACCGAGTCGCCACCCGCCTCAAATTTCACCCAGACATCAAGCATGAGTTGAAGAACACAAAGGTTAGAGGGCTTCCTACCCATCTCACCAGAAATAAAACTCATTTGCCCTTGCAGGTGCAGTTTGAGATAATTACATCGTTCACATTGCAGTCTATCAATAGTCTACACCTCACGGAAAATGTTTTGATAAAATGTGTACTATTGACCCTGAAAGATCAATCAACTATGGTCAACCATACGAAGAGTTCTGCAAGTGCTTAGTAGACACTTGGGCGCTAAGTTTCTCAAAGTATCTGCTTCATCATCAGAACTCCAAACCTGGACTTCCAAATGACCAGTTGCGCAGATGAAATACCTATTTATAATTGACAAAGATATTTGAAAATAAAATCTACTACCATTGTACCGAAATACTTGTAGGAGGGGGAAACTAGTACAAGTTCCCCCAACTACCAAGTACTTTGGTACAGAGGGAGTAGCTTCAATTATGTCAATTATAAACTGATCCTGCAAGTTGTACCTTTGCCTAACTTTATTGATACGGTGAATGCTACAAATTCATAGTTAGGACAACATGTAGCTTAACATTTACACTAGTATTAGCAATCTTCTACAAAGGACAGAGAGCTAACTGAAGATATTTGCTCATGTATATGCATGCAAGAGACCTTAAGCAATCTGGCTAGAAAGTAACATAGAACCATGTGAGTTTCTCAATGCATTTAGGAAATATTATAGATCCCCATAGAATGCTTCTTCTAAACATAGATAGAAGTGAGCTTCAGCCACTTTCGAGTTACAAAAACACTATCATGTCAGCTATTAATGATATTGATACATGATAAGGTTACACAAATGACGGACAATTCCCAACAAGATGGGACATCTTGGTTTACTCTATAGCGAGAAAGTAACATTATCTGCTTCCAGTTTTTGTTCTTCCGCTTAGTCAAGCTCCTTCAGGTTGAGGGTTCACCTTATTGCATATCAATG
Source organism: Triticum aestivum (assembly GCF_018294505.1). Classification (NCBI taxonomy): domain Eukaryota; kingdom Viridiplantae; phylum Streptophyta; class Magnoliopsida; order Poales; family Poaceae; genus Triticum; species Triticum aestivum. The sequence continues at coordinate 296,571,516 of NC_057796.1, forward strand.
AAGGAGGGAACGCCATGATGTACGGATATGAACGAATAGAGCAGGGAGTGACAGGGCAGAGCTTATTCAGCTCCTCTGTTTCAAGGCAGAAGGACATGAAAAAGCAAGAATTCGAATGCCTCTGACAAGAAGTAGAAAAATACACCAAACCACCGATAATCGCCACAACATTGAGAGCACAATCATCATGCAGAGTAATTGCATCCTGCATCGGAAATGCCTTATCCAGGATCCATCTATCAACGTCGTCATCATCCGGTCCCCAGACCCAGACAACAAGCGTGAATCTAACCGTGCAAACCAAACAGAGCTTCCCATCCTTGGTCTCGCCAGGCTTAAATTCCCCTTTCCCTTCCATATGCAGCGGCGGATTGATTTGCGAGAATTGCAGTGTAGCCGTATTCAGCACAAGGATATTGGCTCCGCTTGTAAATGTCCAATAGACAAACCCATTCACCATTGTACCATCGTGATTGCAGTGATCATCCTCTGAAAACGGGAAAACCTGCCACTCTCCGGTATCTGATGAGAACACGGCAGCTTGCGCCCCCCATTCTTCATGACAGACAGAGACAATGCGGAACTGCCCGTGGCATTCTTCAGAGGCGAGCATGTGGAACTCAACGTGCATGTCGCTGCAGATCTCGTCCGGTGGCGTGGAGAAGAGATCCAGGGCCCGTGTGAGGGGATCGTAGACAGCCATTTGCTTGATTTCCCAGTTGACGAGAACGACATATCCGTCGCGGCAGTCTTCCATTGACCACTCGCGATCGGCGTCCTTATCGTCTTCGGGGAGCAGGGTAAGGAAGACATCGGCGCCGCGGATGGCGGCGGCGTGGTCCACGTCGGAGCGGCGGCGGATGGGCCCGAAGGCTGGCAAGGCGGGGTCGTGGATGTTGAGGAAGATTCCTAGGAGCTGTGGTGGGTGGAGGTCGCGGAACCGGCGGCGGAATGCAGGCGACGAGCGGACGGCGCGGAGGAAGGGAGTGCAGGTGAGGGAGGCGCGGACGAGGCTCGGGAGGGAGGGGAGGCAGAGGAATACCTCGCGCAGAAGGTCGTCGCCGAGGGCGCATATGGTGGTGGGAGCGGGTGGCGGGGATTTCTTCTCCTTCGGCGGCGGCGGCGGAGGTTGCTGAGAGGCCATGTCGCGCACTTTTTTTTTTGAGTAAAAGAGGCGGCGGCGTTCCGTTCTATTTCAACACCTAGGTTAGTTTTTAGTGCGAGTGCTTCTTTTCTTTTTTTAGTCAAACTTCTTCTTTTTTGGGAACGCTAAGCTTTATTGATGATAATCTACATGTAGTGGGATACAATTCGGATCATGGGGATTAACCAACCAAGTATGGCGTCTCAGACCGAGAGAAAGAGAGTGCTTAGCTAAACTATGTGCTTCGCCATTAACGACTCGGCCTTCAAAAATAAAATTACAATCAAAATTCGTAGCTCTAAGTTTTATTTCTGTGATGACTGAGCCATATCGTCCCTGATTTCTTCTGTTAATATCCTCTACCACCTGCTTGCAATCCGATGAGATGATGAAGTCATGGAGCAGCAGATCTTCCGCCAAGGCCAACGCCTCCCTGCACGCGATTGCTTCGAGCGTTGCCGGATCGATTTGGCCTTCAATCACTAGCGAGGAGCTTCCAAGATAGTTCCCTGCTTCATCTCGACACACTGCTGCCACGGAGCCGCCTCTGTTACTAAAAACAACACCGTCGACGTTGATTTTGATGATGGAGTCAAACTTCTTCTGTCTCGCCTGATTCTTCGTCGTCGCACTCCCGCTGTAGCTGCTGGGCCGACCTTTTTTGTCTGTTTTTCTCATACCTAAAGAGCCCGTGCGTTGCAACGAAAAAACAAAACAACACGCATTTAATCCAACTAGTAAACTTGCACGTGCAACGCACGTCTGGACTAACACAGATTATATCGAACATCCATAGTTATAAAATAATGCAACCTATATTGTTCTAGAAAATATGAAAATGTCATCTATAAAATGAATAAATATATTATCTAAGATGATAAGTACATCATTTTGCAAAATATTCCTAGGATAACAACTTAATTATTTGAACTACATTGTTTGACAATTTGCACATAAATGAAGAGCTGATTTGAACAGTGGGCAGAAAGTTATATTCAGAAATCAAACAAGGTATGCGAGGCTCCAAGCTATCATAAATATCCCATCACTTCTTCTCCTCTTTCTTCATGCGGGTAGCCATCTTCATCAAAGCTCCTAACTGGTGCCAGTTCATCCTCTCAACACGGAGATTGCCGTATACCTTGTACGCCTTCACGTCATCTACAGCCTTCACAACTTCGACCAAGTGCTTCTTGCGGCCATGAGTGATGGTCGCCCTGGACCTGGATGGTCGTAGAAAGCTCATCTGGAGTAGAATCACCAGCCTTGAAACAAGAGAGCAGTTAAGAAGGTGCAAACATATGAATATATAAAATACAAAAAGAAAAAGAAACATGCACCATACTGTGTACTTGCGAGCACAACTTGGGAAGATAACAAGCTTGGTCTTGTATCTTGAGCCTCTAGACATTAGACTGCATACCCCCTCAAGTGACATGTTCTTGCAGTGCGGGTCCAAAGAAATGCCAATGGTCAGAACAAGCTTCTTTAAGATGCTCGCCGCCTGCACTTAGAAGTTTATAAACATCGGCAGATGATAAAATAAAGTTCTATAATAACACCAGTTCCACAACGGATAACCCCATCTAGCACCTGAACTTAAACTCATGCACCATGCATTATTTGTAGATGGGGGGAACAAATAAAAGTTACAAAGACAACAAAAGTTTCATTAATGCAGAAATAAACTTTTCTGTGAATAACAAAAGTAGGTATGCCAGAAGTAGATGCAATGTTAGAACCATGGAATTTACTTTCTTACAGAGCACATTTAAAATTTTCCATGTCCAGTTAAAACCAATTATGGTATTTGATGATGTGACATCACTCTACGTCTATTCAAAGATGGAGGAACAAGAATCAAGAAACGAATAATCACCTTAAGCTTCTGAAGGGCTATATGTGTGTGGCTATACTTGTTCTGGAGGAGCACTTGGCCAGGTGTCTCGGGAGCCAGCTGCCATTGCTGAAATGTTAGGTCTGTAAACCAGGCACACGCTCATGTTGTTATCCATCAGCGAGAAGAAGATGAGTTAGGCTGTTATATCTCCTGATATTTTCTAAACCTGAATTGACAGTGGAGTTGTCTATAGCACTAAAAATTGGCGCAATTGAAGGGAAACTGTGACATAGTTCTGGATAGAAACATATGATGGGACAAGGTTAGTAAAATCCAGATTATCAAACAACAAATCCAGGTTAAATTGTTGATAGGCTATATGGCAGAGGTGCATACAAATTGAGGTTAAATTGTATTGATAAGCTGTAAAAGAAAAACATGAAAAGGATCAACGAAACAAATATGCATCAAAGGTAAAATGGAACTACAAGCGTTTTAAACTGCACAAACCCCATTATCACCCTTCTGTTAGGGAAGAATCACATGAATCGACACATAGTATGCACTAACTTCATTTCACATGATACATCGTGCAACCATAGCTTGATGACTAAAATATGTCTACACCTACAGAAATTATTATTACCTTGCAACCATCGACATGATAATCTACAGCAGGAATTCATCCGCAGTAACAAGTACATCCTCGATCCTCTGGCCATATTTCAGTAGCAAGACCACCACTTTATAACAAGAATTTCATCCAGTGGAACCAAAATTTCATAAAAGCCTAGTATCTTCCTATCTGGTATATTCTCCCACTGAAACACAACAAATGAGCAAGCTATGTAAATCAGCACCAAGGATAGCCAGTGAATCATACAAAAAATTCTAGGCCCCATTGACCATCACTATGTTCTAAAAGGCCCTATGTTGTAACTTTGATAAGAGAAGAGCATCTTACCATCCAATCCAAACACACTGAAACGGGAAAGAAAAAAAATCTAAATCTCAGCGAAGGGATTGGCAGCGGCTGCATCGTCGAGTCAAAAACTGCACAATGGAGTTGAAATTTATTAAGTGACTCACTTGTTTATTACTTGACCGTGAACAAAAATTATTACTCGAATCGCTCATTTGTAGAGCCTCGTGGACTCATGGTGTTTGCGCAACACCTAGAACGAAGCACCTGCAGCGGTGCTACACCTCTGTTTGACATCATAAACCAGCACAACATCACAATGACATAATTGTTAATTCAGACTTTGTACGGAAGGGAGTCATGGTCTCATGCGTAACAAGATAAATATGCCAGGAGTCCCAAGAAGAGAAGAAAATACCACTATGCCCCCTTGATTCAGTTGAGCCACTTCACTTAAATCTTCAGTATCATCTTCTAGGTCACCATGGCCATCTCATGCATGGTACTTGGCGGCCACTGCACAGTGTGTCAACAAAGAAGGTTGAATATTCAGATGAAATCATAAAAAAGGAAGTAGCATGGCCTTTGATGGTGATTGAAGTGCATCCTTGCGCACAAAACTAATCCACTTCCCACATAAATCACCGTTTCCAGTAAAATTGCATTGCGTATGAATATTCAAACATCTCATTGGAGGTGTCAAAGGAAGAGAGGTGCTCTCTACTTACCTCTTCTACAGTCTGCATCATCTCCGTGCTCCTCCCTCCCTCCCTCTCGGTTGGCGCAAGGAACTGGAACGGGATGGGTGGCAACAGCTTCTGTAGATACAGATTCGCATTGCTGGAGAATAACATGCATTACGCCGCTGGGAAGCAGAAGAGGACCGGGGGCGGCGAGGCGGAGGCCAAGCTGAGCGGCTCCCGCGGCAAAGGGCGCGACGAGCGGCCTCCGGCGGCGACGTCTTTTATTTTAACAGGGCATCACATTTGTGTTGCCACTTATCCTCCTCATCTTTGCCGGCGGCGGCCTCAGTACTCGGACAACCACCTAAGGCGTCTCTCTCTCTCTCTCTCTCTCTCTCTCTCTCGGAACAAGATGAGAAATATATTGTTTTTTCCTGCGAGCATTAGAGGTGCGCATGTGTGGTTATCAATGTTTTATTTCATCTCAGTCTATTTTTAGAGAATGTTTATTTGCAGTCCGAAACGCCGCCGGTATGAAAGAAAAATGGACCATGTGCTATAGATTAAGTTTGCACTAAAAAATAATTAAAAATATATTTAACGGGTAAAATAATATCATATTCAGATTCTACTCATTTTTCTAATCAAATTTCGTATAGAACATGTTAAAATCGGAGGTACAGTTTAAAATACATGGATAATTTAAAAAATCATTTGTTTTAGATGGACTATGGATTGATTAACCGGGAAATCGTATTTTTTGTTAAACCATAAAAATGATTCATTTGACTTAATTATGGATGATTGATTAATTACCTAAAAAGTCAGTTTAAAAAAAACCCTCAAAATACAGTTCATCCATGACTTTAGTTGGACTGGGGTTAATTCACATAAAACACATGGTTTTTTTTGTAAAAAGGACTACGGACGGGCATACACGATAATCTCTTTATTAGTAGGTATAGATCCGCTGTGTTTTATTCGGGTGCACTAAGTTTCGTTCGCTGGGTTTAGTTCGTGGTTTTCTTCTGTTTCTTTTACGTGGGTTTCTTCTCCAGTTTTTGGCCATTTGTTTGCTTTGGGTTTTTTATGCTTCATCGAGTTTTCTCGTTACCTTTTTTGATTTACTTATATTTTTCTTGGGGTTTTACGTCGTTTTCCCCGGTTTTCATGTTTTTTATCTCTTCAATTTTATTCTATTTCTTTTTGAGTTTTTCCTTTTTCATTCTATTTTCTTTTTATTATTTTGGTTTTTTCCCTTCTTTCTTAGTTTTCGTCTGTTCTCTTCGTTTGTCTTTGGTTTTGTTTTGTATTCTTTATTTTTCTTTGTTCTCTTATGGGTTTTCACGGTTATCTTCGGGGTTTTTATTCGTTTCTTAGGTGTTTCATTTCTTTCTTTTTTCTGTTTTTAAAAAACACATGGCTCCATTTTCATACATATTTGTACATTTTATATATACAATAACAACATTTTTTACATGTTTAACATTTTTAAATGCATAATTAATATTTTTTCAAATAATGTTGGATGACTACTTTGTTCATACACGTTGTACAATTTTGGTATGTATCAGAAACATTTATTAATACATGTTTCATCTTTTTAAATATTTTATTCATGATCACCATTTTCCAAAAATTATGTTTTATGTTCATATTTTTAATACATGTTTTAAAATTGCCGTAAACATCAGGAATACTTTTTTGTACACGTTTAACATTTTTGAAATAGATGATTAATATCTTTACAAATATTTGTGTTTGATGAGTACTTTTTTTGTATACATTGTACATCTTCTGTATACGGAACCTGTTTTTATGCATGTTTAACTTCATAAAATATATAATTAATATTTTCTTGATACACGATCAACATTTTTAGAAATTAATGTTTTTATGTTCAATTTTTTATTACATGTTCTACGCTTTCGGTATACACCAGGAATATTTTTTTACACGTTTAACATCTTAAGTAGATTATTATCAATTTTTTGAAAACATATATTTTTGGATGTCTAATCTTGTCCATACGCAGTATACAAGTTTTGTATACACCAGGAACATTTTTCTATATACATGGTTGAAAATTTCTAAATAAGGGATTAACATCTTGAGAAACATATTTTTTATGTCTACCTTTTTCCATACTCAGTGTACATTTTTATATACATTTTCCGTTACATTGAAAATATTTTCTATACACATTAAAAAAATTCAAATGCATGATTAGTATTTAAAAATGGATGTAAAGTATATTTTTGTAATATATATGTTTAGAATATTTAGAAATATAAATAAATTAAAAGGAAATCAAAATGAAACAAAAGTGAAAAAACAAAGAAAAAAGGAGGCAGTGGACCACTGCATGCCTGGGCCGGCCCAGTGTGGCGCCCGCTATAGGCGAGGCTACCGTCGAACTCGCAACGAGCAAGGTATATGTGTGCCCTGTTTTTAGTCGATTTCATTTCAAATACCTAGGAAAGTAGTTTAGTAGTAACTCCCATGTTTCATAAAGCAAATTTTCCATGCTAACAATGTAAATAAAGAAGTTAAATTGCCATGCTAACAAAGGTAAAATTTCTAGGGCAAACAAAGAAGTTAAATTTTCCATGGCAAAAAAAGTTAAAATTGCCATGCTAAAGTAAATTTACTGTGCTGCAAAGTAAATTAGCCATGTGTCTTGAAAAAGCTAAAAATGCAATAAATATCAAATTTTCATACATTTGTTGTGTGACTATTCCAAAAAATGTTTCAAAAATTTGCTCTGATGTTTGAGACACACATTTAAAAAAAGTTGATATATGATCAATCCACAATTTTTTTGCTGTGATATGCTCAATGATCTATAACTTGTTGGGACATGTTAAGAATATGAACAAAACTTCCATTGTAGTTGCATATTAAAAATTTCCATTGTATATTATATTTTAGTTCTCATGCTTATGTATATCAAGTTGACATGTATGTAAAATAATTTTGTCGTCATACGAAAAAAATAAAAGTTTCCATGGTATTTGAAATAAATTTGCCATGGTCCATAAAGTAAGTCTGCCATATTAGTAAAATAAAAAATAAAAGGTAAATTTTCCATGTTTCATATTTTTTTATGTGGTAACAGAAATAAATTTGCCATGACCTAAATTTTTGCTGCCAAGATAAAAATAAAGAAAATTGCCATGATACTTGAAGTAAATTTGCCATCAACATGATTTTTTTGCCTGGTTTCATTTATTTTCTTTCGCCATGGTAACAAAATTCCATGTTTATTAAAAACATTGTTGTGGTCCAAAAACAATTACCATAGCAAATTATTCACCATAGTCCACCAAGTAAAGAGACATGATACATTTTACATGGTCCAACAAAAATACAAAAAATCCATGTTAACAAAAATAAATTTGCCAAGGTCGAATCCTAAACTTATGATGACATAAACACGAGGTCAACTTATTGTCTACTGTAAAAGGTAACTGTGAAAAGTTCAAAAAACATGTCGTAAACCCATGAAAATAAATTTTCCAGCGATTAATGGGAGTTTTTTTTAAAACTTGCCATGGGAGTGTTGCGGTAAGACCTAAGTTTGCCATGTTTGGAAGACAAAAAATGTTATGAATTTTTATTTTGAAAACTTTGAAAAAAATTCAAGTTTGCCATGGGTAGAAAAACATGATTATAATGATCTCCAAACAAGGTTTTATTTTTATCACATTTTTTCATGGATTAGATTAGCCATGAATTAGAGATCATATTAGTAAGTTTGGGAACGTGAAAACTAAGGGAAAATGTAATTAGTACATGGCAAATTTGGGATCTGTGAGGATATAGTTCTCTTAAAACACATGATAAATTTAGTTGACAGGGACAAATTATGTGCCATTGCAAAACTCAATTATCTGAAAAACATGGCACCTATGTAAATATGTAATGTACCCTAAAGAAAGACACAAGTATGGCTGATCAAAAATGATTTGTTGACCAATTGATTGTTTGTTTAGAGCAACAACAACACTAAAGTAAACCACAACAAAAATAGTTGACATGGCAAAAATTTAGGTGGAGATGGCAAGTTTAATTCACTGAAAATTTAGGAGGATAATGCACCTACGGTGGCGCCACTGCCCTCGGCCATCTCCACCAAGCGGCTTGTCTCTAGGTGGAATAGCCTACAATGACACCCTTCGTCCACCAAGGCCGACGACAACAACCTCACAACCAGTCACCAGTCGAGCGCACGACCGAGCAATATCACCAGCTACAGCGCGTGTGCCTTCACCTACGACTAACTAGTCACCGTAAAGCAGTTGTACCTGAACGGTGTGCGGGGAAATCGTGAGTTCATGGTGGAGGTGCTCAAGCTCAACCTCCTCCACCACGACAATCTCATCAGCCTCGTCGGCTGCTGCTCCCATGACCAACAGCGCATGCTCGTCTACGAGTCCATGGCCCTCGGCTGCCCTCGCTGACCACCTCCTCCTCCTCGATGACCGCCAGACCACCCCCAAGGTGTCGACCATGCTGAGCTGGGAGACACTGATGTGCGTGGCGTTGGGCTCCACACGCGGCCTCGAGTACCTGTGCAGCGGATGTAGGACGAGTGAATGCGACGGTGATCGGAGTTGGAGGAGCCTGACGACGGAAAAGAAGCTTGCGGGAGGGAGGATGGATGGAGGCGGCCATGGGAGTGGCAGGGGAACAAAAAAGATCGAGGATAAGGGGTGGGTGGGAAGAAGACAGACACATGCTCGTGGGATCGTTCGCGACACATGCAAAAAATAGCAAACGCATTAGCTCTCTAAAATGGCACACCACGACTCATCAAGATCCAGGCATCAAATTCAATGGTAGTCAATGCGTTCGACGAGATTTTTTTTTGAGTTCGACGGGAAATCTAAAAAATCTGATGTTGCTCTTCAAGCACTTGAACCCGCTTGGATCACGGCGAGACAGATAGAAGCAGGACGAAGAGCAATAACACGATATGCACGTCGTGGTGGAAAAATATGGGTACGTATATTTCCTGACAAACCGGTTACACTAAGACCCACGAAAACACGTATGGGCTCGGGAAAGGGGTCCCCCGAATATTGGGTATCCGTTGTTAAACCTGGTCGTATACTTTATGACCCAGCACTAAAAAACCCACTTTTTTACGATTACGAGGTTTATTCGAAGAGGAAATTGCATCCTGTAACCACAACATTTCTCCTTTTTTTTCTACTCCAGGCTTTGCAACATTTCGAAATCGGGAAATTGTGACAGGAGCAGGTGCTATTAGAGAACAATTAGCAGATTTGGATTTGCAAATTATTATAGAGAATTCTTTGGAACTACTCACCATGAATCCACTAATTGCTGCTGCTTCTGTTATTGCTGCTGGATTGGCCGTAGGGCTAGGTAGTGGTTATGACCGATTCGATAGAAAAGAGGGAATAGTGTGCATTTTTCGTTGGGGATTCCCTGGAATAAAACGTCGCGTGGGGCGCAAGCAAGCGTAGCGAATCACATAGAGTTGCCCCTACCTGCCGGCGCGTGTTGATTGGATGCGGAGACACCTTTGGTTGTGAATTCTAATGTGGCAGATCCAATTCTTTATCTGCATGGCCAAATCAATAATTCAAGTCACACACTCCCATAATCCGCCTTTTTTCTTTCGTAAAATTAACTTCAACTATTTGTATTGTATAAAAATACTTTGGAGTTGAAGAGAAGTATCCAAATGACATGTGTTCCCACCTGTTCGGCGTCCACATCCACTACCATTTTCTGATCCCAGTATCTATAGCAAAATCGCTATTTGCCTCACTCTATAGAAGGCCTCTCGTATGTAAGATCACCAACCAAGTTCCTTTCTTCTTTTGTTTGTGCCATCTTTACCAACTTCTACTTCTTGGATGGCTTGATGCTTACAGGTCTTGCCTCTGCTGATACTAGTCATGGGGACAAGAACTCCGTGGGAAGAGAGCAGATACCAATCCTAAACAACCCTTAGAATGGCCTCATCCAAACGGATGATTGTCATTGATAAGACGGGCAGGTGGTATGTTGATACTGAGCCGCTTCCCCTGTAGTTTTTAGCTCGTTCTTGACAAATCCGATCGGGTCTTCATAATCAGGAGTAAAAGGATTCGAACCTTTGCATGCCGATACCAAAAACCGATGCCTTACCACTTGGCTATACTCCAAACAAACGGTAGGTTCCTGGAGAACCGTGGAAACTAGTTAGTTCAAATCGAACTCAAAAGCAATGCGCATTATCTACGCCTTTTTTTGATTCACCAAGACCCGCTAAAGGCTGATACAAACGAATAGTGGGAGTTCTTTCTTATGAATATAAATGGAGGAAATATCCCTAGTACCTTTGTCCTCTGCAAAGATCAGATGGAGTTGGAATGATTTCTCGCATCTACTAGATCAGAGATCAGAGTCAGGGGAGCTCTCGTAAGTGAGCCTAAGTAAGTAGTGTGGTTCTAGCGGATCAGTCACCGCTGAGTTCTACTTTCCTCGCAGAGTTGGTTTTAGCCGGAACCGCGCTCTCCCTCCGATAATGAGTGGTAGTGAGCTCTGCCCTAGAGAATGAAGTAGAGTCGAGTTCTCGTACTAACCTAAGAGCAGATATGCCGAAATATTTCCATGTTCAAGCAGCTAATCAGTAAACGACTTCTTCATAACAGTTTGATTGGCTCGCAACGCAAGTAGCGGCAAGAAAGGAGAGCAAGACTTCCTTTTCTAAAAGAAGAAAGAACTAGACTTCTATAAGAAGATTTTTATAATCGTAGATCGTGGAATATTCATCTATCTTATAGGTAACTACTTTAGCTGCTCTCGAAACTGAACCATCATGAATAGAACTAGCGCTTAAGGAAGAGTAGGATCTGTTAGCAAGTCATATTCAATCACCCGGTCTTCTCCTTCCTAGCTTTTAGATTTTATGATTCTCTCTTGGATTTTCATACACTTAGCCGTGTACGTATCTTGGCTTGTAGACCCAACGAATTACTAGTTCCCAACCACGGGTGGAGTGAAATCCAACAAAAAAATCAGTAACTAAAAAAATAAAAAATCTTTTATTGAGTCATTTAAATTATAGAAGAATTCCTGAACCCAAGAATTCAAAATGACAAGTTCCTCTTTACCCAGAAAAAAAGAACCACTTAGAACGCTAATTCCATTTTAGTGGAAATATAGGGATGAAAGTTTCTCTCCTACTGATTTCGATTGCACATCTAATGAAAATATATGCACATGAATGTTCAAAAGCAAGGCTATTTTGAATGAATGAAAGCACTCTTAGTTCAGTTCGGTAGAACGCGGGTCTCCAAAACCCGATGTCGTAGGTTCAAATCCTACAGAGCGTGATTCCATCTATTTTATGTCGAAGCAGAGTAAAATAACTTAACAAAATTGAATTGTAACTCCAATTTCAATTTGACCTCCTCTCTGGTCTGGAAGAGGCCAATAAAAAATGACTCAATCAAAGATCCAACTGATCCCCACGCCTGTATTGCAAATACGCAGTCAGTTTTTATTGATTCTGAAGCAATTTGTGATCCCTCTGGCAAAAAAATGATTACACATTTTGTCTCCTCAGCAAAACTTCCAGCCACCAGTTTCGCGGTAAAACTTAATGGAGGCTATTCCCACAGATTTGTACCATCCCGGGGGCTTCGTCAAGGGGACCTTTTGTCTCCATGTTTGTTCCTCTTCTGTGTAGAAGGCTTCGCTGCTCTACTAAAAAAAGTCCCAACAACAGAAGGGAATTTGTGGGGTGGCATTTGGGAGCACTGTCCCCCTCTAACACACCTCCTATTTGCACATGATATTATTGTTTTCTTGGAGGGATCCCAAGGTAATCTTGAGGTGCTCAGGAATTTGCTCCTAGTGTATGAAGAGGTCTCGGGATAGAAGGTTAATATGTAGAAATCTTCGACCTTTTTTGGTAAGGGGAACAACGAAGCCAACAAAGAGATGCTGAAGGGGATCATAGGAATCAATTATGAGGCTCTTAGTGAGAAGTATTTGGGCTACCAACGGTTGTTAGAAGATCAAAAGAGGGCACCTTCAAACATGTAAGGGAAAGCTCAAAGGAAAAGTTATGGGCTGGAAAGGACATGGCCTATTAAAGGCTGAAAGTGTGTTATATCGACTAGAGGGGGGGGGGGTGAATAGGCGATTTTTACAAATTCGTCACTGAGGAAATTCAAGATGAGGAATTTCCTAAGTTACAAACAACTAGCAGCGGAATAAGCACTCAGATGCAAACATAACAGAGTAGTGACAGGGTCATCATGATGAAATGAAAACAAGCACAGAGTACAGGAAGCATATAAACAGGATAAGCAGGCTGAACACAAAGTGACTGAAGAATTAGGATTGAGGAAATTGAGAAAGTCTTCAGTCAAAGTCTTCAAACAGTAACGATCAAGTACTTCAACAACATGAATGAGGAAATGAAAGGGTTGAGGAAATAGAACCAGTAGCTTGGTGAAGACGATGATTTGGTAGACCAGTTCCAACTGCTGTGACAGTTGTACGTCTGGTTGGAGCGGCTAGGTATTTAAACCTGAGGATACATTGTCCCGGACACACAGTCCTCACTGTATTCTCCTTGAGCTAAGATCACACAGATCTCGCCCAATCACTCGTGGTAAGTCTTTAGATGACTTCCAGACCTTCACACACTCGGTCACTCGGCGATCCACAATTTCCTCTTGGATGTTCTAGACCATGATGCCTAACCGTCTGGAGGATACACAGTCGTCAAAGGTAACAAGCGTCGGTTCCACCCAGGAACAATCTCTTCAGTGATGCTCAATCACTTTGGGTTTGTAGGTGTTTGGGTTTGGGTTTTCCTCACTTCATGATTTTCGCTCAAAGTCCTCGGAGGATGGGATGCTCTCAATAACAAGTGTCAGTTTCTCTCGGAGTAGCCAACCAGCTAGTGGTTGTAGGGGGCGGCTATTTATAGCCTAGGGAGCAGCCCGACATGATAAGACATAAATGCCCTTCAATGATATGACCGTTAGGTGGGTAGATATTTTGGGACAGCTGGCGCGTAGCACAGCAACGGTCGGATATTTGAGTATCAAATTCCTCAGGGCTATCATGTTCCTCACTTGCAGGCAATCCGCACTGGCGAATTCCTAACTCCTTAGTCAGAACAAATTCCTTAGAGAACAGAAGAACTTCGTCTCTGTCACTGAAGAAATTGACTGAACTGTATGAGATTTCTAATGGCTTCACTCGAAAGGATTGGGTAGGTGTAGGATTTTGAGATGAGCATCACTTGAAACTTTTCCTTAGTTTTACCTTGACCCCCTTTAACAGTACGGTGTTTCCTATGACTCAAGAAAGAGAAAATGAAACTGCAAAAACAAAAGTCTTCACGCTTCATAATCCTCGCATGAATATCAAGTCTTCATGGTCACACCAATTTTTTCACTTTCAAAGTCTTCAAGAAAACCAAAGTCTTCAGCTGAAGACATTCATTTTTAGGGGTCGACTTTCATCATAAATATCAAACTCCTCATAGACTTATAGACATGTGTACACTCACAAACTCATTAGTCCCTTAACCTATAAGTCTTCAATACACCAAAATCACTAAGGGGCACTAGATGCACTTACAATCTCCCCCTTTTTGGCGATTGATGACAATATAGGTTAAGTTTTCAACGGGGATAAACATATGAAGTGTAACTACTAATATTGAGGAATTTGATTGCAAGATATAGAAGAACTCCCCCTGAAGATGTGCATATGTGAGGAATTTGCATTGAATAGCAAATGCACATTGTAGAGTAGAATCATAGAGATCTCCCCCTATATCTTGTAATTCATACACGCATTTAACACAAGATATGAAGAATTCGAAATGCATAATGAAATATGGTGTCTGATGAAATTCAGCATGCGTGCATTAAAGAACTTGAGGAAATAGCATGCAGAAAACAGAGCAAAAGTATCAGACCACCATAGGACTTAAGTTTACAACTCGATCAACAAACACTTTAGAAGAGCGAGAGTTGTAAGTTAATCGAAAAAACGCCCATATATATAAGACCCGCTTGAAGACTAACTCAAATTTCTCCCCCCTTGTCATTGAATGACCAAAAGGGACGAAAATGAGGACTAACGCCCTTGAAGAATATCATCAAGATGTCGATGGAGGAGCGCCAGCGTTGTTGGGGTCGTCCGGAGTAGGGCCTGCCGCGGTGTTGTTCAAGTCTTCGGCTTCGTCCGTCTCGCGCGAAGAGGAATATGAGCTGGCAACGAGCTGAGGAACTTTGACCTTCTTGAATTTCTTCGAAGGTGGCTGAGACCAGTCAAAGTCTTGTTGAAATTCCATCTCCTTGAGTTCTTCAGCATTGTAGAGATTAGACCGAATAGCCCAAGTGCGGTCAAAGACTTCATGCAAGTAGCAGTGGTTCTTCTTCACAGTATTTTGAGTGACTGTCATGTTCTGAAGAATTGCACCAAGCTGACGCTTGACCCACTTGTGATTTCTGTCAACTTTCTGATGTAGGCTGAGGAGAAGCTCACTGCCAGTCATCACACGCGGAGCAGTGGCTTGAGGATATTGCTTTGAAGCATTTCCGGTAGTATCATGTGTGGCAGAGTCATCATTGGTGGAATAGGATGTAGCTTTGCGAAACTGTCCATCCAATGGACGAGTGCATTCATCTATAACAGCAGCCTTGCCCTTCTCATCAGCTGAGGAAATGGTCCTTTTGAGGACTTCAATCAGGGGCAAATAGCTGAGATGATTTTGAAAATCAGCCTTGTAATGAATTTAAGACCTTTATCTAATGAATTTCATGATCCAGGGAGCGTAAGGCTTCAACTCAAAAGGTGACAGAGCAGCATTGGCCAAAGTCCTCATGAAGAAATCATGATAGTTGATAGGAATACCATGGATGATACTGAACAGCAGATTCTTCATTATGCCAACAACATCTTCTTCATCAGAGTTGTGGCCCTTGATCGGACTGAGGGTTTTGTTCAATATGCGATAGACAGTCCTTGGCACATAAAGCACCTTGACGAGGAATGTGGTCCTTGGAGCTTGGCCAGGCTTCAATGGCTTCATCGGCACTTGCATCAAGTGATTTGAGAGTTCAGGTTCTGCATAGATGAGCAATGCACCTTCAGTGGGCGGACTGACTGGGACGGCGTGAAGCAATTCAGAGGTCGGAGCTTTGTGGTGAGTGTTTTCGGTCATCCAGTCAAGCACCCATGAATTCACATCTTCAACATTGCCAGTGATGTGCAGCGTGGCATAGAACTGAAGAATGAGTTTTTCATTACAATCGCAGATGTCGGTGCAGAAGTTGAGTAGCCCAGCGTCATGAAGAACACTGAGGACTGGGTTGAAGCATGAAGAGACTCCATATCCACATGAGGAATTTGCTCATGGTCAAAAATCTTGTCCTTATCAAACAAAAGCGAGGAATAGAAATTCATTTGACTGGCAGTCCAGAAGTGCTTGCGATGAAGTCGAGCAGAGTCATAAGGATTGTAGTCAGAGAAGAAATGATGCTCAGCAAAGAAATCACCAGCTTTGAATTTCTGCTTCTTGGTGTGAGAATTCTGTGGCTTGAACTGAAGATTTGCAGTTGAAGTCTTCACAGCCTCTTGACGCACAACCTCTGGAGCCATAGGCTGAGGAATTTCAGTAGCAGTTTCATCAGGAACCGCCTTGGCCTCGATTTCTTCAGCACTAGCGGTTGGAACTTCTTCTGGAATAGACAGAAGTGAAGCTTGATGTCCTTCAGAGCCCATATGAATTTCTTCAGTTTGGACAGGGAACTGAGGGAGTTGATGCAAAGGAGTTGTCAGAGGTGAATTGGGGTGATGACTTTCCCTATAGTCATCATTCAGAATAGGAGTCATTGACCCAATATCCACATCCTCATCTTCTTCATCAATTTCTTCAACGCCTACCTCTTCAGCTGTGAACTGAGGCATGGCCGATGACACCAGTGGAGTAGAAGGGATATTATCCACTTCAATTTCTTCATCCAACTGCTCTGAAGAAGCAGCAGAAGGATTTTCCTCATCACTGTCATCTGGAATAACATATTCCTCACCAAAGGGAACAATATCCTTTGATGGCATGCTTGATATCGGAACAACATCAATTGGGTTCTCGGATGAGCTCGTCAAAGTCTTCACTTTCTTAGGAGATGAAGACTCTGAGGTTGTAGATGCTTTCCTTTTCTTCACTGTTGCATTCTTCGCAGCTTTGGTCTTCTTCGCTTTTGATGCAGAAGGAAGGTTGATACTTGTCATTTGTGATGACTTTGCAGGAGGAGCAGATGAAATTGGTTCAATTTCTTCAGGCGCAACTGATGCAGTTGCCCTGGCAAGTTCATATTCCTCAGGCACAGTAGCAGTTTCTTCGACTGGCCTGGTTTGTTCTTCAGGCGCAACATTGGAGGTTGCCCTGGCAATTTCTTCAGAGGCTGGAATTTCTTCAGCAGCCCTGGTGCTCTCATTTTCTTTAACAGTCTGATTTTCATCAGCCATGCTTGCATGTTCTTCGGTAGGCTGAGTAGATGTCTTAGCCTGAAGAATTTCATGTTGCGATGAAGCTGCAACATTTGGTGTGAATCCCTTTGCCATTCTAATGAATCTGACTTTGCTGCCTAGCCAATCTACATGATATGCGTCAAATTCATCACCGAGTGCTTTGATCTCAGTCTGCATGTTCACAAGTTCACTAGGAGACATTTTCACAACATTTTTCGTCATAAAACGCTCCTTCTTGTACTGAGCTTTCTTCACTTGCCTGGCCTTTTCAAACTTCCATTTTTCTTCATTTATGAAGGCCGTCAACATGTGGCTTTGGCCAGGAGTGAGGTTGAAATCAGGCAGAGGGGTGTTGGGATTCTTGTGCCATAGATCAATATATTCAAGGATCAACTTTGGATCCAGCAGAAGAGGCACATGATACGTCTCCAACGTATCTATAGTTTTTTATTGTTCCATGCTATTATATTATCTTTTTGGATGTTTTATATGCATTAATATGCTATTTTATATGATTTTTGGGACTAACCTATTAACCTAGAGCCCAATGCCAGTTTCTGTTTTTTTCCTTGTTTTAGAGTTTCATAGAAAAGGAACACCAAACGGAGTCCAAACGGAATAAAACTTTCGCAATGATTTTTCTTGGACCAGAAGACACCCAGGAGACTTGGAGTGCAAATCAGAAGAGCCATGAGGCGGCCACAAGGGTGGAGGGCGCGCCCCCGACCTTGTGGGCCCCTCGATGACCCCCTAACCTAGATCTTCCTCCTATATATACTCTTATACCCCAAAAACTTCTAGGGGAGCCACGAAACCACTTTTCCACCACCGCAACCTTCTGTTCCCGTGAGATCCCATCTTGGGGCCTTTTCCGGCATCCTGCCGGAGGGGGATTCGATCATGCAGGGCTTCTACATCAACACCATTGCCTCTCCGATGAAGCGTGCGTAGTTTACCACAAACCTACGGGTCCATAGCTAGTAGCTAGATGGCTTCTTCTCTCTCTTTGATTCTCAATACAAAGTTCCCCTCGATTTCTTGGAGATCTATTCAATGTAATACTTTTTTGCGGTGTGTTTGCCGAGATCCGATGAATTGTGGATTTATGATCATCTTATCTATGAATATTATTTGAATCTTCTCTTAATTCTTATATGCATGATTTGATATCTTTGCAAGTCTCTTCGAACTATCAATTTGGTTTGGCCAACTAGATTGGTTTTTCTTGCAATGGGAGAAGTGCTTAGCTTTGGGTTCGATCTTGCGGTGTCCTTTCCCAGTGGCAGCAGGGGCAGCAAGGCACGTATGGTATTGTTGCCATCGAGGATAAAAAGATGGGGTTTTCATCATAATGTTTGAGTTAATTCCTCTACATCATGTCATCTTGCCTAATTCATTACTTTGTCCTTATGAACTTAATACTCGAGATGCATGCTGGATACGGTCGATGTGTGGAGTAATAGTAGTAGATGCAGAATCGTTTTGGTCTACTTAACACAGACGTGATGCCTATATTCATGATCATTGCCTTAGATATTGTCATAACTTTGCGCTTTTCTATCAATTGCTCAGAAGTAATTTGTTCACCCACCGTAATAATTTCTATCTCGAGAGAAGCCTCTAGTGAAACCTATGTCCCCCGGGTCTATTTTCCATCTTATAAGTTTCTGATCTACAATTCTAGTTTCCGATTTACTTTCTTTGCAATCTTTTACTTTCCATTCCATAAACCAAAAATACCAAAAATATTACTTTACCATCTCTATCAGATCTCACGTGCAAATAACCGTGAAGGGATTGACAACCCCTTTATCGCGTTGGGTGCAAGTTGGTGTTTGTTTGTGCAGGTATTCAGTGGCTTATGCATTTTCTCCTACTGGATTGATACCTTGGTTCTCAAAACTGATGGAAATACTTACTCTACTTTGCTGCATCACCCATTCCTCTTCAAGGGAAAAACCAACGCAAGCTCAAGAGGTAGCAGGAAGAATTCTGGCACTGTTGCCAGGGATATCTACGCCAAGCCAAGACATACCAAGTACCCATCATAAACTCTCATCCCTCGCATTACATTATTCGTCATTCACCTCTCGTTTTCCTCTCCCCTCTTCTAAAACGATTTTCGAAAAGATTTGCCTTTTCTTCGCCCCTCTTCCCTTCGTCTTCTTCGCTTGCTCTTTGTGTGCTTGTGTGTTGGATTGCTTTCCTAGTCTTCATGGCTCCTCCAAAAAACGTTGACCCTCACTGATAACCCACAAGTATAGGGGATCGCAACAGTTTTCGAGGGTAGAGTATTCAACCCAAATTTATTGATTCGACACAAGGGGAGCCAAAGAATATTCTCAAGTATTAGCAGTTGAGTTGTCAATTCAACCACACCCTGGATAACTTAATATCTGCAACAAAGTATTTAGTAGCAAAGTAGTATGGAAGTAACGGTAACAGTGGCAAAAGTAACAGTGATAGTTTTGTAGTGATTGCAACAGTAGCAACGGAAAAGTAAATAAGTGGAGAACAATATGTGAAAAGCTCGTAGGCATTGGATCAGTGATGGAGAATTATGCCGGATGCGGTTCATCATGTAACAGTCATAACATAGAGTGACACAGAACTAGCTTCAATTCATCAATGTAATGTAGGCATGTATTCCGAATATAGTCATACGTGCTTATGGAAAAGAACTTGCATGACATCTTTTGTCCTACCCTCCCGTGGCAGCGGGGTCCTAGCGGAAACTAAGGGATATTAAGGCCTCCTTTTAATAGAGTACCAGACCAAAGCATTAACACATAGTGAATACATGAACTCCTCAAACTACGGTCATCACTGGGAGTGGTCCCGATTATTGTCACTTCGGGGTTGCCGGATCATAACACATAGTATGTGACTATAGACTTGCAAGATAGGATCAAGAACTCACATATATTCATGAAAACATAATAGGTTCAGATCTGAAATCATGGCACTCGGGCCCTAGTGACAAGCATTAAGCATAGCAAAGTCATAGCAACATCAATCTCAGAACATAGTGGATACTAGGGATCAAACCCTAACAAAACTAACTCGATTACATGATAAATCTCATCCAACCCATCACCGTCCAGCAAGCCTACGATGTACTTACTCATGCACGGCAGTGAGCATCATGAAATTGGTGATGGAGGATGGTTGATGATGATGATGGCGACGGATTCCCCTCTCTGGAGCCCCGAACGGACTCCAGATCAGCCCTACCGAGAGAGTTTAGGGCTTGGCGGCGGCTTCGTATCGTAAAACGCGATGAATCTTTCTCTCTGATATTTTCTCCCCGAACACGAATATATGGAGTTGGAGTTGAGGTCGGTGGAGCTCCAGGGGGCCCACGAGGCAGGGGGCGCGCCCAGGGGGCAGGCGCGCCCCTACCCTCGTGGAAAGGGTGTGGGCCCCCTGGCCTTGATTCTTTCGCCAGTATTTTTTATTATTTCCAAAAATAATCTTCGTGAAGTTTCAGGTCATTCCGAGAACTTTTGTTTCTGCACAAAGATAACACCATGGAAATTCTGCTGAAAATAGCGTCAGTCCGGGTTAGTTCCATTCAAATCATGCAAGTTAGAGTCCCAAACAAGGGCAAAAGTGTTTGGAAAAATATATACAACGGAGACGTATCAACTCCCCAAGCTTAAACCTTTGCTTGTCCTCAAGCAATTCAGTTGACAAACTGAAAGTGATAAAGAAAAACTTTTACAAACTCTGTTTGCTCTTGTTGTTGTAAATATGTAAAGCCAACATTCAAGTTTTCAGCAAAGATTATGAACTAACCATATTCACAATAACTCTTAGGTCTCATGTTTACTCATATCAATGGCATAATCAACTAGCGAGCAATAATAATAAATCTCGGATGACAACACTTTCTCAAAACAATCATGATATGATATAACAAGATGGTATCTCGCTAGCCCTTTCTGAGACCGCAAAACATAAATGCAGAGCACCTTTAAAGATCAAGGACTGACTAGACATTGTAATTCATGGTAAAAGAGATCCAGTCATAGTCATACCCAATATAAATTAATAGTAATGGATGCAAATGACAGCGGTGCTCTCCAGCTGGTGCTTTTTAATAAGAGGGTGATGACTCAACATAAAAGTAAATAGATAGGCCCTTCGCAGAGGGAAGCAGGGATTTGTAGAGGTGCCAGAGCTCGGTTTTGAAATAGAGATAAATAATATTTTGAGCGGCATACTTTCATTGTCAACATAACAACCAAGAGATGGCGATATCTTCCATGCTACACACATTATAGGCGGTTCCCAAACAGAATGGTAAAGTTTATACTCCCCCTCCACCAACAAGCATCAATCCATGGCTTGCTCGAAACAACGAGTGCCTCCAACTAACAACAGTCCCGGGGGAGTTTTGTTTGCAATTATTTTGATTTGATTTGCATAAAGCATGGGACTGGGCATCCCGGTGACCAGCCATTTTCTCGTGAGTGAGGAGCGGAGTCCACTCCTCTTGAGAATAACCCGCCTAGCATGGAAGATACGGACAGCCCTAGTTGATACATGAGCTATTCGAGCATACAAAACAGAATTTCATTTGAAGGTTTAGAGTTTGGCACATACAAATTTACTTGGAACGGCAGGTAGATACCGCATATAGGAAGGTATGGTGGACTCATATGGAATAACTTTGGGGTTTAAGGGATTGGATGCACAAGCAGTATTCCCGCTTAGTACAAGTGAAGGCTAGCAAAAGACTGGGAAGCGACCAACTAGAGAGCGACAACAGTCATGAACATGCATTAAAATTAATAAACATTGAGTGCAAGCATGAGTAGGATATAATCCACCATGAACATAAATATCGTGAAGGCTATGTTGATTTGTTTCAACTACATGTGTGAACATGTGCCAAGTCAAGTCACTCGAATCATTCAAAGGAGGATACCACCCTATCATACCACATCACAACCATTTTAATAGCATGTTGGCACGCAAGGTAAACCATTATAAACTCCTAGCTAATTAAGCATGGCATAAGCAACTATGATCTCTAATTGTCATTGCAAACATGTTTATTCATAATAGGCTGAATCAGGAACGATGAACTAATCATATTTACAAAAAAAGAGAGGTCGAGTTCATACCAGCTTCTCTCATCTCAATCATTTCATCATATATCGTCATAATTGCCTTTCACTTGCACGACCGAACAATGTGTATAATAATAATAGTGCACGTGCATTTGGACTAAGCTGGAATCTGCAAGCATTCAATAAACAGGAGAAGACAAGGCAATATGGGCTCTTGGTTAAATCAACACTAATGCATATAAGAGCCACTTTAACAATTTCATCATGGTCTTCTCCTATCGACCCCCAAGGAAAAGAAAGGAAAATAAAACTATTTACACGGGAAAGCTCCCAACAAGCAAAAGAAGAACAGGAAATCTTTTTGGGTTTTCTTTTTAATTACTACTACTACAAGCAAGAAAGTAAACTAGCTAAAAGCTACTACTATTTTTTTGGTTTTCTTAAGGTTTTTCAAACACACAAGAAGAAAGCATAAAAAGGGAAATAAACTAGCATGGATAGTACAATGAAAGAGTATGAGCACCGACAACTAGCAATGAGTGTGTGAACATAAATGTAATGTCGGTGAGAAATACGTACTCCCCCAAGCTTAGGCTTTTGGCCTAAGTTGGTCTATTGTCACGGCTGGCCTGGCGGATATCCAAAGCTGTAGCTAGGGTCGTACTGAGATGCAGCAGTTATTGCATTCTGGGCTGTAGCTTGGAGGCGAGCTATCTCAGCCCTCCTCTCGTACTCGTTCGCCTCCTCCCTGGTTCTGAAATATCTCCCCTTTTCCTGAAAGTCAAAGAAGGTAGAAGCAGGGAGAGCGACGTGATAGGTGCGTCGTCTGTCAAAGATTAGTCGATACTGGAGGAACTGATCATTCCTCTCAACAAAACGATGACGAACCATAGCCTCATAATCTAAATAAGTAGGAGGCAACTCAATATCATCCTCACGTATGGGTACATCAAGAAAATTAGCTAAACGGGTTGCATAAATTCCACCAAAGAAATCTCCATTAAATCTATTATTATGCAACCTACGTGCAACAATGGCTCCCAAATTATAATGTTTATCTCCTAATACAGCACTCCTGAGAACACTGAGGTCGGGGACACACATGTGACATGCTTCATCCTTACCATTTATGCACCTACCTATGAAGAGAGCAAAATAATGTATAGCAGGAAAATGAATGCTCCCTATGGTAGCTTGTGTTATATCTCTAGACTCCCCCATAGTTATACTAGCAAGAAAATCTCTAAATTCAGATTTGCGAGGTTCACTAGGACTACCCCATTGTGGAAGTTTGCAAGCAGTATTAAAATCCTCTAAGTCCATAGTATAAGAATTTTCATAAAGATCAAACAGGACAGTTTGAGAATTGTGTGACGATGAAAATTCAAACCTCCTCACAAAGGAATCAGTGAGATAGTGGTACTGACGGCACTTATCTGCCTCGAAGCTCACAAGATCAGCGTTACGCACATATGCGTTAAATTCTTCCTTGATTCCTGCTCGATCCATGAAGTCCTCTAAAGGCCATTCACAAGCCCGCACTTGAGCGTCCCTTGGTGGTTCATCGTCGGCATCGCGCATTGCGAGCCTGGGTCCTTGCTTCCTTGAAGGGCCACCTTGGTACATTTTCCTAAACATATTTCTTCCTCTGAAAAATTTCTGAAAATTTTAGTAACTTCAAATAAAAGTGAACCAAGCTCAACAAAATTGATAGCAACTACTCCCACAAGTGCCTAGAGACTATACATGCAGTAGAACTACTTGGAACCATATAAATTTGACATGCAAGCTCAAGAACCTGGTCACCTAGGCAGCAAAATTTTGCAATGAATAAAGCACTAGAACAAAAACTAATTGGACCATTGGAGGAGTCACATACCAAGGAACAATCCCCCAAAGCAGTTTTGTGAGAGGTGCTTTGAGCAAGGAGATCGAAAATCGCAGCAAAATGAGCTAGAACTCGTGCTTGAGCTGGTTGGTGATTTTTTGGGAGGAAGAAGGAGTGTGTGGTGGCTGGAATAAGTGGAGGGGAGCCACCGTGGGCCCACGAGGCAGGGGGCGCGCCTTGGGGGGGGTGGCGCGCCCTGGACCCTCGTGGCCAGGAGCCAGCTCCCCCTGATGTGTTCTCAGTGCCAGATATTCTCAAATATTCTAGAAAAAAACATATTTCATTTTTGGGGCATTTGGAGAACTTTTATTTTCGAGGTATTTTTATATTGCACGGATAATTCAGAAAACTGACAGAAAATACTATTTTTACTTTATTTCAACTAAATAACAGAAAGTAGAAGGAGGGCACAGAAGGTTGTGCTTTCTAACTTCATCCATCTCATGTTCATCAAAAGGAATCCACTAACAAGGTTGATCAGGTCTTGTTAACAAACTCATTCCGAATTGCATGAAACCGGAGAATTTTCGAATAGCAATAAGTTACCTCAACGGAGATATGCACATCTCCAATAATAAGAATATCATATCTCTTTTTGACAGTAGGAAGAGGAAATTCAAAACCTCCAAAAATAATCGATGGAATTTTTCCAATAGAGTTTATACTATGAACTTGAGGTTGTTTCCTCAGAAAGTGTACCGTATGCTCATTACCATTAACATGAAAAGTGACACTGCCTTTGTTGCAATCAATAACAGCCCCTGAAGTATTCAAAAAGGGTCTTCCAAGAATAATAGACATACTATCGTCCTCGGGAATATCAAGAATAACAAAGTCCGTTAAAATAGTAACGTTTGCAACCACAACAGGCACATCCTCACAAATACCGATAGGTATAGCAGTTGATTTATCAGCCATTTGCAAAGATATTTCAGTGGGTGTCAACTTATTCAAGTCAAGTCTACGATATAAAGAGAGAGGCATAACACTAACACCAGCTCCAAGATCACATAAGGCAATTCTAACATAATTCCTTTTAATGGAGCATGGTATAGTGGGTACTCCTGGATCTCCTAACTTCTTAGGTATTCCACCCTTGAAAGTGTAATTAGCAAGCATGGTGGAAATTTCAGCTTCCGGTATCTTTCTTTTATTTGTAACAATTTCTTTCATATACTTAGCATAAGGATTCATTTTGAGCATATCAGTCAAAAGCATATGCAAAAAGATAGCTCTAATCATTTCAGCAAAGCGCTCAAAATCCTCATCATCCTTTTTCTTGGATGGTTTGGGAGGAAAAGGCATGGGTTTCTGAACCCATGGTTCTCTTTCTTTACCGTGTTTCCTAGCAACAAAGTCTCTCTTATCATAACGTTGATTCTTTGATTGTGGGTTATCAAGATCAACAGCAGGTTCAATTTCTATATCATTGTCATTGCTAGGTTGAGCATCAACATGAACATCATCATTAACATTATCACTAGGTTCATGTTCATTACCAGATTGTGTTTCAGCATCAGAAATAGAAATATCGTTTGGATTCTCAGGTGTGTTAACAACAGGTTCACTAGAGGCATGCAAAGTCCTATCATTTTTCTTTTTCTTCTTTTTAGAAGGACTAGGTGTATCAACATTATTTCTCTGAGAATCTTTCTCAATTCTCTTAGGATGGCCTTCAGGATACAAAGGTTCCTGAGTCATTTTACCAGTTCTAGTAGCCACTCTAACAGCATAGTCATTATTCTTACTATTTAATTCATTGAGCAAATCATTCTGAGCTTTAAGTATTTGTTCTACTTGAGTGGTAACCATAGAAGCATGTTTACTAATGAGTTTAAGTTCACCTTTAACTCTAGACATATAATCACCCAAGTGTTCAATCATATAAGCACTGTGTTTTAATTGTCTACCGAAATAAGCATTGAAATCTTCTTGCTTAACCATAAAATTATCAAACTCATCTAAGCATTGGCTAGCAAACTTAGTAGGAGGGATTTCAGCTTTATCATATCTATAGAGAGAATTTACCTTTACTACCTGTGTCGGGTTATCAAGACCATGTATTTCTTCAACGGAAGGTAAATTCTTAACATCTTCAGCTTTAATACCTTTTTCCTTCATATATTTCTTTGCCTCTTGCATATCTTCAGGACTAAGAAATAGAATACCCCTTTTCTTCAGAGTTGGCTTAGGAGTTGGTTCAGGGGGTGTCCAATTATTTTCATTGGTTAACATATTATTCAATAAAATGTCAGCTTCATCTGGTGTTCTTTCCCTGAAAACACAACCAGCACAACTATCCAGGTGGTCTCTGGAAGCATCGGTTAGTCCATTATAAAAGATATCAAGTATTTCATTTTTCTTAAGAGGATGATCAGGCAAAGCATTAAGTAATTGGAGAAGCCTCCCCCAAGCTTGTGGGAGACTCTCTTCTTCAATTTGCACAAAATTATATATTTCCCTTAAGGCAGCTTGTTTCTTATGAGCGGGGAAATATTTAGCAGAGAAGTAATAAATCATATCCTGGGGACTACGCACACAACCAGGATCAAGAGAATTAAACCATATCTTAGCATCACCCTTTAATGAGAACGAAAATATCTTAAGGATATAATAGTAGCGGGTTTTCTCATCATTAGTGAATAGGGTGGCTATATCATTTAATTTAGTAAGATGTGCCACAACAGTTTCAGATTCATAGCCATAGAAAGGATCAGATTCAACCAAAGTAATTATATCAGGTCGACAGAGAATTCATAATCCTTATCAGTAACAAAGATAGGTGAAGTAGCATAAGCAGGATCATATTTCATTCTAGCATTCAGAGTTTTTTGTTTCAGCTTAGCTAATAATTTCTTAAGAACACTTCTATCATTGCAAGCAAGAAAGTCTCTAGTAGTTTCTTCATCCATAACATAGCCCTCAGGCACAACAGGCAATTCATATTTAGGGGGAGAATCTTCATCATCACTTTCATCAATATTAGCAGCTTCAATAATTTCATTCTCTCTAGCCCTAGCAAGTTGTTCATCAAGAAATTCACCAAGTGGCACAGTAGTATCAAGCAAAGAAGTAGTTTCATCATAAGTATCATGCATAGCAGAAGTGGCATCATCAATAACATGCGACATATCAGAATTAATAGCAGAAGCAGGTTTAGGTGTCGAAAGCTTACTCAAAACAGAAGGCGAATCAAGTGCAGAGCTAGATGGCAGTTCCTTACCTCCCCTCGTAGTTGAGGGATAAATTTTAGTTTGCGCGTCTTTCAAGTTCTTCATAGTGACCAGCAGATATAAATCCCAAGTGACTCAAAGAATAGAGCTATGCTCCCCGACAACGGCGCCAGAAAATAGTCTTGATAACCCACAAGTATAGGGGATCGCAACAGTTTTCGAGGGTAGAGTATTCAACCCAAATTTATTGATTCGACACAAGGGGAGCCAAAGAATATTCTCAAGTATTAGCAGTTGAGTTGTCAATTCAACCACACCCAGATAACTTAATATCTGCAGCAAAGTATTTAGTAGCAAAGTAGTATGGAAGTAATGGTAACGGTGGCAAAAGTAACAGTGATAGTTTTGTAGTGATTTTAACAGTAGCAACGGAAAAGTAAATAAGCGGAGAACAATATGTGAAAAGCTCGTAGGCATTGGATCGGTGATGGAGAATTATGCCGGATGCGGTTCATCATGTAACAGTCATAACATAGGGTGACACAGAACTAGCTCCAATTCATCAATGTAATGTAGGCATGTATTCCGAATATAGTCATACGTGCTTATGGAAAAGAACTTGCATGACATCTTTTGTCCTACCCTCCCGTGGCAGCGGGGTCCTAGCGAAACTAAGGGATATTAAGGCCTCCTTTTAATAGAGTACCGGACCAAAGCATTAACACATAGTGAATACATGAACTCCTCAAACTACGGTCATCACCGGGAGTGGTCCCGATTATTGTCACTTCGGGGTTGCCGGATCATAACACATAGTAGGTGACTATAGACTTGCAAGATAGGATCAAGAACTCACATATATTCATGAAAACATAATAGGTTCAGATCTGAAATCATGGCACTCGGGCCCTAGTGACAAGCATTAAGCATAGCAAAGTCATAGCAACATCAATCTCAGAACATAGTGGATACTAGGGATCAAACCCTAACAAAACTAACTCGATTACATGATAAATCTCATCCAACCCATCACCGTCCAGCAAGCCTACGATGGAATTACTCACGCACGGTGGTGAGCATCATGAAATTGGTGATGGAGGATGGTTGATGATGACGATGGCGACGGATTCCCCTCTCCGGAGCCCCAAACGGACTCCAGATCAGCCCTCCCGAGAGAGTTTAGGGCTTGGCAGCGGCTCCGTATCGTAAAACGCAATGAATCTTTCTCTCTGATTTTTTCTCCCCGAACACGAATATATGGAGTTGGAGTTGAGGTCGGTGGAGCTCCAGGGGCCCCACGAGGCAGGGGCGCGCCCCCACCCTCGTGGAAAGGGTGTGGGCCCCTGCCCTTGATTCTTTCGCCAGTTTTTTTATTATTTCCAAAAATAATCTCCGTGAAGTTTCAGGTCATTCCGAGAACTTTTGTTTCTGCACAAAGATAACACCATGGCAATTTTGCTGAAAACAGCGTCAGTCCGGGTTAGTTCCATTCAAATCATTCAAGTTAGAATCCAAAACAAGGGCAAAAATGTTTGGAAAAGTAGATACGACGGAGACGTATCACGCACCTTAGGAGGTTAGATGAAATTGAAAATAATGTTAGAAGCTTCATGTCCTTACAATTTGAGCATAACAATTTTTTTAGAAACAAGCTCAAGGAGCAGAAAAGTTTATGGAATACATGAATAAAGAGCTTGATGATATGTCTAAGGAATTTTATGGTTTGAGATCTCAGTTTGCACATCTTGAAAATTTGGTAGGCCAGATTTCTGATAAACAAGCTACTTTAGTAAACAAAATGGCCGCCAAACCAGAGGCCAAAAATAATGATGAAGATCTTAAAGTGATTGATGTGACTCCTATTGAATCTTCATTTTCCAATGTAAATCTTGATAAAGATGTGACTGGAGATGAGTCAACTTTAGTTAGAAGGCGTCCCAATGATTCGGAGTTTTTAGATCTTGATGCAAAAATTGATAAAAGTGGGATTGGAGAGGTCAAAACTTTAGATAGGAATGAACCCACTCTTTTGGATTTCAAGGAATTTAATTATGACAATTGTTCTTTAATAGATTGTATTTCCTTATTGTAATCCATGTTGAATTCTCCTCATGCTTATAATCAAAACAAAGCTTTTACGAAACATATCGTTGATGCTATGATGCAATCTTTTGAAGAAAAGCTTGAATTGGAAGTTTCTATTCCTAGAAAACTATATGATGAGGGGGAACCTACTATTAAGATTAAAATTAAAGATTATGAGTGTTATGCTTTGTGTGATTTGGGTGCTAGTGTTTCCACGATTCCGAAAACTTTATGTGATGTGTTAGGTTTCCGTGAATTTGATGATTGTTATTTAAATTTGCATCTTGCGGACTCCACTATTAAGAAACTATGGGAAGGATTAATGATGTTTTTATTGTTGCTAATAGGAATTATCTGCTCGTAGATTTCATTGTTCTTGATATAGGTTGCAATCCTACATGTCCTATTATTCTTGGTAGACCTTTCCTTAGAACGATTGGTGCAATTATTGATATGAAAGAAGGAAACATTAGATTTCAATTTCCGTTAAGGAAAGGCATGGAACACTTCCCTAGAAATAAAACTAAATTGCCTTATGAATCTATTATGAGAGCCACTTATGGATTGCATGCCAAAGATGATAATGCTTAGATCTATTCGTGTTTTTATGCCTAGCTAGGGGCGTTAAGCAATAGCGCTTGTTGGGAGGCAACCCAATTTTATTTTTGTTTTTGCTTTTTAGGTTCTGTCTAGCAATAAATTTTCATCTAGCCTCTGGTTAGATGTGGTTTTGTTTTTCAATTAGTGTTTGTGCCAAGTAAGACCTTTGGGATAGCCTATGGTGATAGTTGATTTGATCTTGCTGAAAAACAGAAACTTTTGCGCGCATGAAAATAATTTTCATAAACCACAGAAACACACTTTTTAGTTCATTATTTTTGAAGAAGATTAATAAACAAATTTATTAGGACTTCCTAATTCCTTAGGATTTTTGGACTTTCAGAAGTATTTGAAACATCCAGATTGCTACACACTGTTCTGTTTTTAACAGATTCTATTTTTCGCGTGTTGTTTGCTTATTTTGATGAATCTATGGCTAGTATGGGGGGGTATGAACCATGGAAAAGTTGGAATACAGTAGATATTACACCAATATAAATAAAGAATGAGTTCACAACAGTAAAAAAAGTGATGATTTATTTTCTTATACTAACAGAGCTTACGAGATTTCTGTTGAAGTTTTGTGTTTTGAAGTTTTCAAGTTTTGGGTAAGGATTTGATGGACTATGGAATAAGGAGTGGCAAGAGCCTAAGCTTGGGGATGCCCAAGGCACCCCAAGGTAATATTCAAGGAGGCCAAAGAGCCTAAGCTTGGGGATGCCCCGCGAAGGCATCCCCTCATTCGTCTTCGTCTATCGGTAACTTTACTTGAGGCTATATTTTTATTCACCACATGATATGTGTTTTGCTTGGAGCGTCTTGTATGATTTGAGTCTTTGCTTTTTAGTTTGACACAATCATACTTGATGTACACAACTTTTGGGAGAGACACACATGAATCGTAATTTATTAGAATGCTCTATGTGCTTCACTTATATCTTTTGAGCTAGGCAAAATTGCTCTAGTGCTTCACTTATATCTTTTTAGAGCACGACGGTGGTTTTATTTTATAGAAATTGATTGATGAACTCTCGTACTTCACTTATATTATTTTGAGAGTCTTTAGAACAGCATGGTAATTTGCTTTGGTTATTAAATTAGTCCTAATATGATAGGCATCCAAGAGGGATATAATAAAAACTCTCATATAAAGTGCATTGAATAGTATGAGAAGTTTGATTCCTTATGATTGTTTTGAGACATGAAAATGGTGATATTAGAGTCATGCTAGTGAGTAGTTGTGAATTTGAGAAATACTTGTGTTTAGGTTTGTGAGTCCCGTAGCATGCAAGTATGGTGAACCGTTATGTAACGAAGTTGGAGCATCAGATGTTTTTTGATTGTCTTCCTTATGAGTGGCGGTCGGGGACGAGCGATGGTCTTTTCCTACCAATCTATCCACCTAGGAGCATGCGCGTTGTACTTTGTTTCGATGTCTAATAGATTTTTGCAATAAGTATGTGAGTTCTTTATGACTAATGTTGAGTCCATGGATTATATACGCACTCTCACCTTTCCGCCATTGCTAGCCTCTTCGGTACCGTGCATTGCCCTTTCTCACCTCGAGAGTTGGTGCAAACTTTGCCGGTGCATCCAAACCCCGTGATACGATACGCTCTATCACACATAAGCCTCTTTATATGTTCCTCTAAACAGCCACCATACCTACCTATTATGACATTCCCATAACCATTCCGAGATATATTTCCATGCAACTTTCCACCGTTCCGTTTATTATGACATGTTCAATCATTGTCATATTGCTTTGCATGATCATGTAGTTGACATCGTATTTGTGGCAAAGCCACCATTCATCATTTTTTATACATGACACTCTTGATTCATTGCACATCCCGGTACACCGCCGGAGGCATTCATATAGAGTCATATTTCTGTTCTAGCATCGAGTTGAAATTGTTGAGTTGTAAGTAAATAGAAGTGTGATGATTTTCATTATTAGAGCATTGTCCCATGTGAGGAAAAAAAGAGAATGGCCAAAAAAAAGAGAAGGCCCCCAAAAAAAGGAAAAAAAGGAAAAAAAGTGAGAGAAAAAGAGAGAAGGGACAATGTTACTATCCTTTTTGCCACACTTGTGCTTTAAAGTAGCACCATGATCTTCATGATAGAGAGTCTCCTATGATATCACTTTCATATACTAGTGGGAATTTTTCATTATAGAACTTGGCTTGTATATTCCAACGATGGGCTTCCTCAAAACACCCTAGGTCTTCATGAGCAAGCAAGTTGGATGCACACCCACTTAGTTTCCTTTTTGAGCTTTCATACACTTATAGCTCTAGTGCATCCGTTGCATGGCAATCCCTACTCACTCACATTGATATCTATTAATGGGCATCTCCATAGCCCGTTGATACGCCTAGTTGATGTGAGACTATCTCCCTCTTTTTGTCTTCTCCACAACCACCGTCTATTCCACCTACAGTGCTATGTCCATGGAGCACGCTCATGTATTGCGTGAAAGTTGAAAAGGTTTGAGAACATCAAAAGTATGGAACAATTGCTTGGCTTGTCATCGGGGTTGTGCATGATTTGAATATTTTGTGTGATGAAGATGGAGCATAGCCAGACTATATGATTTTGTAGGGATAAGCTTTCTTTGGCCATGTTATTTTGAGAAGACATAATTATTTTGTTAGTATGCTTGAAGTATTATTGTTTTTATGTCAATATTAAACTTTTGTTCTGAATCATACAAGTCTGAACATTCATGCCACAATAAAGATAATTACATGAATAAATATGTTAGGTAGCATTCCACATCAAAAATTATGTTTTTATCATTTACCTACTCGAGGACGAGCAGGAATTAAGCTTGGGGATGCTTGATACGTCTCCAACGTATCTACAATTTTTTATTGTTCCATGCTATTATATTATCTGTTTTGGATATTTTATATGCATTAATATGCTATTTTATATGATTTTTTGAACCAAACTATTAACCTAGAGCCCAGTGCCAGTTTCTGTTTTTTCCTTGTTTTAGAGTTTCGCAGAAAAGGAATACCAAATGGAGTCCAAACGGAATAAAACTTTTGCGGTTATTTTTCTTGGACCAGAAGACACCCAGGTGATTTGGAGTGCAAGTCAGAAGAGCCACGAGGCGGCCACAAGGGTGGAGGGCACGCCCAGGGGGTAGGGCGTGCCCCCCGACCTTGTGGGCCCCTTGGTGACCCCCTGACCTAGATCTTCCTCCTATATATACTCTTATACCCCAAAAACTTCCAGGGGAGCCACGAAACCACTTTTCCACCGCCGCAACCTTCTGTTCCCGTGAGATCCCATCTTGGGGCCTTTTCCGGCATCCTGCCAGAGGGGGATTCGATCACGGAGGGCTTCTACATCAACACCATTGCCTCTCCGATGAAGAGTGAGTAGTTTACCACAGACCTACGGGTCCATAGCTAGTAGCTAGATGGCGTCTTCTCTCTCTTTGATTCTCAATACAAAGTTCTCCTCGATGTTCTTGGAGATCTATTCGATGTAATACTCTTTTGCGGTGTGTTTGCCGAGATCCGATGAATTGTGGGTTTATGATCAACTTATCTATGAATATTATTTGAATCTTCTCTGAATTATTATATGCATGATTTTATATCTTTGCAAGTCTCTTCGAACTATCGATTTGGTTTGGCCAACTAGATTGGTTTTTCTTGCAATGGGAGAAGTGCTTAGCTTTGGGTTTAATCTTGCGGTGTCCTCTCCCAGTGACAGCAGGGGCAGCAAGGCACGTATTGTATTGTTGCCATCGAGGATAAAAAGATGGGGTTTTCATCATAATGTTTGAGTTAATTCCTCTACATCATGTCATCTTGCCTAATGCATTACTCTGTTCTTATGAACCTAATACTCTAGATGCATGCTGGATAGAGGTCGATGTGTGGAGTAATAGTAGTATGCAGAATCATTTCGGTCTACTTGACACAGACGTGATGCCTATATTCATGATCATTGCCTTAGATATCGTCATAAATTTGCGCTTTTCCATCAATTGCTCGGCAGTAATTTGTTCACCCACCGTAATAATTTCTATCTCGAGAGACGCCTCTAGTGAAACCTATGGCCCCCGGGTCTATTTTCCATCTTATAAGTTTTTGGTCTACAATTCTAGTTTCCGATTTACTTTCTTTGCAATCTTTTACTTTCTGTTCCATAAACCAAAAATACCAAAAAATATTACTTTACCATCTCTATCAGATCTCTCGTGCAAATGATTGTGAAGGGATTGACAACCCCTTTATCGCGTTGGGTGCAAGTTGGTGTTTGTTTGTGCAGGTATTCGGTGGCTTGCGCGTTGTCTCCTACTGGATTGATACCTTGGTTCTCAAAATTGAGGGAAATACTTACTCTACTTTGCTGCATCACCCTTTCCTCTTCAAGGGAAAAACCAATGCAAGCTCAAGAGGTAGCATCACAACACTGCCTTTGGCTCTAGCGGCCCTTGCTTGTCGATCTCTGATGATCTCAGCTAATTCTTCATCATCAGCTTCATCTTCACTTGACGGAACTTGAAAGGAAACCTGCTTCTTGTGAGGACTTGGCCTTGTGCCTCGTCCAGCAGTGGCCTTTTTCTTCAGCAAGGTTCGACCGATTGAGGACTGAGGAGGAGCTGAAGAACTTGCAAATGCTCCTGAAGCAATTGAGATTCCATTGGTTCTTTGGCAAGAGGCAAGATGCGTAGGTGTCGAGGACTTTGCAGCAGTTGCTGAGGATTTTGTAGTGGGGACTGGAGCTGCTTTTGAGGAAGTAGCTTGAGGAACATGCCGTGAGGGCATAGAAGAGCTTGGTTGTGAGGGCATTGCAGCTGAGGAACCTGGCTTGACAGCAGGTTTCTTTGGCATGGCCTTCTTAGGCTTGCTAGCAGAGGCCTCAGCAGCGGCAGAAGCAGAGTCTTCATTGAATTTCTTCACTATTTCTTTGGCTAGTTTGTGTTGGAAATATGCCCTAGAGGCAATAATAAATAGGTTATTATTGTATTTCCTTGTTCATGATAATCGTTTATTATCCATGCTAGAATTGTATTGATAGGAAACTCAGATACATGTGTGGATACATAGACAACACCATGTCCCTAGTAAGCCTCTAGGAGACTAGCTCGTTGATCAATAGATGGTTACGGTTTCCTAACCATGGACATTGGATGTCGTTGATAACGGGATCACATCATTAGGAGAATGATGTGATGGACAAGACCCAATCCTAAGCCTAGCACAAGATCGTGTAGTTCGTTTGCTCAGAGCTTTTCTAATGTCAAGTATCACTTCCTTAGACCATGAGATTGTGCAACTCCCGGATACCGTAGGAATGCTTTGGGTGTGCCAAACGTCACAACGTAACTGGGTGGCTATAAAGGTGCACTACGGGTATCTCCGAAAGTGTCTGTTGGGTTGGCACGAATCGAGACTGGGATTTGTCACTCCGTGTAAACGGAGAGGTATCTCTGGGCCCACTCGGTAGGACATCATCATTATGTGCACAATGTGACCAAGGAGTTGATCACGGGATGATGTGAGTTACGGAACGAGTAAAGAGACTTGCCGGTAACGAGATTGAACAAGGTATAGGGATACCGACGATCGAATCTCGGGCAAGTAACATACCGATGGACAAAGGGAATTGCATACGGGATTGATTGAATCCCCGACATCGTGGTTCATCCGATGAGATCATCGTGGAACATGTGGGAGCCAACATGGGTATCCAGATCCCGCTATTGGTTATTGACCGGAGAACGTCTCGGTCATGTCTGCATGGTTCCCGAACCCGTAGGGTCTACACGCTTAAGGTTCGATGACGCTAGGGTTATAGGGAAAGCATGTACGTGGTTACCGAATGTTGTTCGGAGTCCCGGATGAGATCCCGGACGTCACGAGGAGTTCCGGAATGGTCCGGAGGTAAAGATTTATATATGGGAAGTCCTGTTTTGGTCACCGGAAAAGTTTCGGGTGAAATCGGTAATGTACCGGGACCACCGGGAGGGTCCCGGGGGTCCACCAAGTGGGGCCACCAGCCCCAGAAGGCTGCGTGGGCCAAGTGTGGGAGGGGACCAGCCCCAGGTGGGCTGGTGCGCCCCCCCACCAAGGCCCAAGGCGCATGGGAGAGTGGGAGGGGGCAAACCCTAGGTCCAGATGGGCCTTAGGGCCCATCTAGTGGGGCGCCTCCCCCTCTCCTCCCCTTGGCCGCCCCCTTGATGGGATCTAGGGCTGGCTGCCTCCTCTTGGGGGTGGAAACCCTAAGGGGGGTGCAGCCCCCTTCCCCCCTATATATACTTGAGGTTTGGGCTGCCATACACACACGAGAAAGTCTCCTTTTGGTGCTGCCCTACCCCTCTCCCTCCTCCTCCTCTCCCACGGTGCTTGGCGAAGCCCTGCGGGATTGCCACGCTCCTCCACCACCACCATGCCGTCGTGTTGCTGCTGGATGGAGTCTTCCCCAACCTCTCCCTCTCTCCTTGCTGGATCAAGGCGTGGGAGACGTCACCGGGCTGCACGTGTGTTGAACGCGGAGGCACCGTTCTTTCGGTGCTTAGATCGGAATCAACCGCGATCTGAATCGCTACGAGTACGACTCCCTCATCCGCGTTCTTGCAACGCTTCCGCATCGCGATCTACAAGGGTATGTAGATTCACTCCCCTTCCCCTCGTTGCTAGATTACTCCATAGATTGATCTTGGTGATGCGTAGAAAATTTTGAATTTCTGCTACGTTCCCCAACAGTGGCATCATGAGCTAGGTCTATGCGTAGTTTCTATGCACGAGTAGAACACAAAGAAGTTGTGGGCGTCGATGTTGTCAATTCTTCTTGCCGCTACTAGTCTTATCTTGTTTCGGCGGCATTGTGGGATGAAGCGGCCCGGACCGACCTTACACGTACGCTTACGTGAGACAGGTTCCACCGACTGACATGCACTAGTTGCATAAGGTGGCTAGCGGGTGTCTGTCTCTCCCACTTTAGTCGGAACGGATTCGATGAAAAGGGTCCTTATGAAGGGTAAATGGAAATTGGCAAATCACGTTGTGGTCATACGTAGGTAAGAAACGTTCTTGCTAGAAACCTACAAACCACGTAAAAACTTGCAACAACAATTAGAGGACGTCTAACTTGTTTTTGCAGCATGTGCCTTGTGATGTGATATGGCCAGAAGATGTGATGAATGATATATGTGATGTATGAGATTGATCATATTCTTGTAATAAGAATCACGACTTGCATGTCGATAAGAATGACAACCGGCAGGAGCCATAGGAGTTGTCTTTATTATTTTGTATGACCTGCGTGTCATTGAATAACGCCATGTAAATTACTTTACTTTATTGCTAAACGCGTTAGCCATAGAAGTTGAAGTGACCGTTGGCGTGACAACTTCATGAAGACACAATGATGGAGATCATGATGATGGAGATCATGGTGTCATGCCGGTGACAAGGATGATCATGGTGCCCCGAAGATGGAGATCAAAGGAGCATGATGATATTGGCCATATCATGTCACTATTTGATTGCATGTGATGTTTATCATGTTTTTGCATCTTATTTGCTTAGAACGACGGTAGCAAGTAGGATGATCCCTTATAATAATTTCAAGAAAGTGTTCACCCTAACTGTGCACCGTTGCGAAGGTTCGTCGTTTCGAAGCACCACGTGATGATTGGGTGTGATAGATTCTTACGTTCGAATACAACGGGTGTTGACGAGCCTAGCATGTACATACATGGCCTTGGCACACACGCAATACACTTAGGTTGACTTGACGAGCCTAGCATGTACAGACATGGCCTCGGAACACAAGAGGACCGAAAGGTCGAACATGAGTCGTATAGAAGATACGATCAACATGGAGATGTTCACCGATGATGACTAGTCCGTCTCACGTGATGATCGGACACGGCCTAGTTGACTCGGATCATGTTTCACTTAGATGACTAGAGGGATGTCTATCTGAGTGGGAGTTCATTAATCAGACGAACTTCATTATCATGAACATAGTCAAAAGGTCTTTGCGAATTATGTCTTGCGCTTTAAGTTCTACTGGTTTAGATATGTTCCTAGAGAAAATTTAGTTGAAAGTTGGTAGTAGCAATTATGCGGACTGGGTCCGTAAACTGAGGATTGTCCTCATTACTACACAGAAGGCTTATGTCCTTAATGCACCGCTCGGTGTGCTGAACCTCAGCGTCGTCTGTAGATGTTACGAAACATCTGACATACACGTTTTGATAACTACGTGATAGTTCAGTGCGGTTTAGAATTGTGGCACCCAAGACGTTTTTGAAACGTCGCAGAACATGTGAGATGTTCCGAAGACTGAAATTGGGATTTCAGACTAGTGCCCACGTCAAGAGGTATGAGACCTCTGACAAGTTTCCTAAGCCTACAAACTAAGGGAGAAAAGCTCAATCGTTGAGCGTGTGCTCAGATTGTCTGAGTGCCACAATCGCTTGAATCGAGTGGGAGTTATTCTCCCAGATGAGATAGTGATAGTTCTCCATAGTCACTGCCACCAAGCTAGTAGAGCTTCGTGATGAACTATAACATATCAAGGATAGTTATGATGATCCTTGAGCTATTCGCGATGTTTGACACCGCGAGAGTAGAAATCAAGAAGGAGCATCAATTGTTGATGGTTAGTAGAACCGCTAGTTTAAGAAGGGCAAGGGCAAAAGGGATACTTCATGAAACAGCAAGTCGTTTGCTGCTCTAGTGAAGAATCCCAAGGTTGAACCCAAACCCGAGACTAAGTGCTTCTGTAATAAGAGGAACGGTCACTGAAGCAGTACTACCCTAGATACTTGGTAGATGAGAAGACAGGCAAGGTCGACAGAAGTATATTGGATATACGTCATATGAATGTGTACTTTACTAGTACTCCCAGCAGCACCAGGGTATTAGATACCGGTTCGGTTGCTATGTGTTAGTAACTCGAAATAAAAGCTGCGGAATAAACGGAGACTAGCTAAAGGTGAGATGACGATATGTGTTGGAAGTGTTTCCAAGGTTGATGTGATCAAGCATCGTATGCTCCCTCTACCATCGAGATTTGGTGTTTGCGTTGAGCATGATTGGATTATGTTTATCGCAATACGGTTATTCATTTAAGGAGAATAATGGTTACTCTGCTTATTTGAATAATACTTTCAATGGTCTTGCACCTAAAATGAATCTCGATTGTAGTGATACACATGTTCGTGCCAAAAGATGTAAAATAGTAATGATAGTTCCAGATACTTATGGCACTGCAATTTGAGTCATATTGGTATAGAACGCATGAAGAAGCTCCATGTAGATGGATCTTTGGACTCAATCGTTTTTGAAAAGATTGAGACATGCGAACCATGTCTATTGGTATATATGCATGAAGAAACTCCATGCAGATGGATCGCTTGGACTCACTTGATTTCGAATCACTTGAGACATGCAAATCATACCACATGGGCGAGATGACTGAAAGTCCTCGTTTTCAGTAAGATGGAACAAGAGAGCAACTTATTGGAAGTAATACATTTTGATGTATGCAGTCCAATGAGTTCTGAGGCATGCAGTGGATATCATTATGTTCTTACTTCACAGATAATTTGAGTAGATGCTGAGAATATTTACTTAATGAAACACAAGTCTGAATTATTGAAAGGTTCAAGTAATTTCAGAGTGAAGTCGAAGATTGTCGTGACAAGAGGATAAAATGTCTATGATATGATCATAGAGATATCTGAGTTACGAGTTTGGCACACAATTAAGACATTGTGGAAAGTGTTTCACAATTAATACCGCCTGGAACACCATAGTGTGATGGTGTGTCCGAACATCATAACTGCACCCTATTGGATATGGTGCATACCATGATGTTTCTTATCAAATTACCACTATCGTTTATGGGTTAGGCATTAGAGACAACCGCATTCACTTTAAAAGGGGCACCACGCAATTCCGTTGAGACGACACCGTTTAGAGAAACCTAAGTTGTCATTTCTTAAAAGTTTGGGGCTGCGCAGCTTATGTGAAAAAGTTTCAAGCTGATAAGCTCGAACCCAAAGCGGATAAATACATCTTCATAGAAAACCCAAAACAGTTGGGTATACCTCCTGTTTCAGATCTGGAAGCAAAAGTAATTGCTTCTAGAAACGAGTCCTTTCTCGAGGAAAAGTTTCTCTCGAAAGAATTGAGTGGGAGGATGGTGGAGACTTGATAAGGTTATAGAACCGTCACTTCAACTAGTGTGTAGCAGGGCACAGGAAGTTGTTCCTGTGGCACCTACACCAATTGAAGTGGAAGCTTATGATAGTGATCATGAAACTTCGGATCAAGTCACTACCAAACCTCGTAGGACGACGAGGATGCGTGCTACTTCAGAGTGGTACGTGATCCTGTCTGAGATATCATGTTGTTGGACAATACTGAACCTACGAGCTATGGAGAAGCGATGGTGGGCCCATATTCCGACAAATGGTTAAGAGCCATGAAATCCGAGATAAATGGATCTTTGAGAAGAAGACGGACGTGGACGGTAATGTTACCGTCTATGAAGCTCGACTTGTGGCAAAGAGTATTTCCACAAGTTCAAGGAGTTGACTACGATGAGATTTTCTCATCCGTAGCGGTGCTTAAGTCCGTCGGAATCATGTTAGCATTATCTGCATTTGTGAAATCTAGCAGATGGATGTCAAAACAAGTTTCCTTACCAGTTTTCGTAAGGAAAGGTTGTATGTGATACAATCAGAAAGTTTTTGTCGATCCTAAGGATGCTAAAAGGTATGCTAGCTCCAGTGATCCTTCCATGGATTAGAGCAAGCATCTCGGAGTCAGAATATACACTTTGATGGAGTGATCAAAGTTTTTGGGTTTATACAAAGTTTGTTAGAAACTTGTATTTACAATAAAGTGAGTGGGAGCGCTACAACATTTCTGATAAGTATATGTGAATGACATATTGTTGATCCGAAATGATGTAAAATTTCTGGAAAGCATAAAGGGTTGTTTGAAAGGAGTTTTTCAAAGGAAGACCTGGATAAAGCTGCTTACACATTGGGCATCAAGATCTATAGAGATAGATCAAGACGCTTGATGATACTTTCAAAGAACGCACACCTTGACATGATTTTGAAAGAGTTCAAATAGATCAGCAAAGAAGGAGTTCTTGGCTGTGTTACAAGGTGTGAGTATTGAGTAAGACTCAAGACCTGACCACAGCAGAAGATAGAGAAAGGACGAAGGTCGTCCCCTATGCTTTAGACGTAGGCTCTATAGTATGCTATGCTGTGTACCGCACATGTAGTGTGCCTTGCCATGAGTTGGTCAAGAGGGTACAATGGTGATCCGGGAAAGGATCTCATGACAGCGGTCGAACTTATCCTTAGTACCTAGTGGATTAAGGAATTTTCTCGATTATGGAGGTGGAAAGGAGTTCGTCGTAAAGGGTTACGTCGATGCGAACTTTGACACTAATCCGGATGACTCTGAGTAGTAAACCGGATTCGTATAGTAGAGCAATTATTTGAAATGGCTCCAAATAGCGCGTGGTAGCATCCACAAAGATGACATAGATATTCGTAAAGCACACACGGATCTGAAAGGTTCAGACCCGTTGACTAATAACCTCTCTCACAAGCATAACATGATCAAACCAGAACTCATTGAGTGTTAATCACATAGAGATGTGAACTAGATTGTTGACTCTAGTAAACTCTTGGGTGTTGGTCACATGGTGATGTGACCTGTCAGTGTTAATCACATGGTGATGTGAACTAGATTATTGACTCTAGTGCAAGTGGGAGACTGTTGGAAATATGCCCTAGAGGCAATAATAAATAGGTTATTATTATATTTCCTTGTTCATGATAATCGTTTATTATCCATGCTAGAATTGTATTGATAGGAAACTCAGATACATGTGTGGATACATAGACAACACCATGTCCCTAGTAAGCCTCTAGGAGACTAGCTCGTTGATCAATAGATGGTTACGGTTTCCTAACCATGGACATTGGATGTCGTTGATAACGGGATCACATCATTAGGAGAATGATGTGATGGACAAGACCCAATCCTAAGCCTAGCACAAGATCGTGTAGTTCGTTTGCTCAGAGCTTTTCTAATGTCAAGTATCACTTCCTTAGACCATGAGATTGTGCAACTCCCGGATACCGTAGGAATGCTTTGGGTGTGCCAAACGTCACAACGTAACTGGGTGGCTATAAAGGTGCACTACGGGTATCTCCGAAAGTGTCTGTTGGGTTGGCACGAATCGAGACTGGGATTTGTCACTCCGTGTAAACGGAGAGGTATCTCTGGGCCCACTCGGTAGGACATCATCATTATGTGCACAATGTGACCAAGGAGTTGATCACGGGATGATGTGAGTTACGGAACGAGTAAAGAGACTTGCCGGTAACGAGATTGAACAAGGTATAGGGATACCGACGATCGAATCTCGGGCAAGTAACATACCGATGGACAAAGGGAATTGCATACGGGATTGATTGAATCCCCGACATCGTGGTTCATCCGATGAGATCATCGTGGAACATGTGGGAGCCAACATGGGTATCCAGATCCCGCTATTGGTTATTGACCGGAGAACGTCTCGGTCATGTCTGCATGGTTCCCGAACCCGTAGGGTCTACACGCTTAAGGTTCGATGACGCTAGGGTTATAGGGAAAGCATGTACGTGGTTACCGAATGTTGTTCGGAGTCCCGGATGAGATCCCGGACGTCACGAGGAGTTCCGGAATGGTCCGGAGGTAAAGATTTATATATGGGAAGTCCTGTTTTGGTCACCGGAAAAGTTTCGGGTGAAATCGGTAATGTACCGGGACCACCGGGAGGGTCCCGGGGGTCCACCAAGTGGGGCCACCAGCCCCAGAAGGCTGCGTGGGCCAAGTGTGGGAGGGGACCAGCCCCAGGTGGGCTGGTGCGCCCCCCCCACCAAGGCCCAAGGCGCATGGGAGAGTGGGAGGGGGCAAACCCTAGGTCCAGATGGGCCTTAGGGCCCATCTAGTGGGGCGCCTCCCCCTCTCCTCCCCTTGGCCGCCCCCTTGATGGGATCTAGGGCTGGCTGCCTCCTCTTGGGGGTGGAAACCCTAAGGGGGGGCGCAGCCCCCTTCCCCCCTATATATACTTGAGGTTTGGGCTGCCATACACACACGAGAAAGTCTCCTTTTGGTGCTGCCCTACCCCTCTCCCTCCTCCTCCTCTCCCACGGTGCTTGGCGAAGCCCTGCGGGATTGCCACGCTCCTCCACCACCACCATGCCGTCGTGTTGCTGCTGGATGGAGTCTTCCCCAACCTCTCCCTCTCTCCTTGCTGGATCAAGGCGTGGGAGACGTCACCGGGCTGCACGTGTGTTGAACGCGGAGGCACCGTTCTTTCGGTGCTTAGATCGGAATCAACCGCGATCTGAATCGCTACGAGTACGACTCCCTCATCCGTGTTCTTGCAA
The DNA here is from genome assembly GCF_018294505.1 of Triticum aestivum. Lineage (NCBI taxonomy): Eukaryota > Viridiplantae > Streptophyta > Magnoliopsida > Poales > Poaceae > Triticum > Triticum aestivum. The sequence continues at coordinate 296,614,907 of NC_057796.1, forward strand.
CGCTTCCGCATCGCGATCTACAAGGGTATGTAGATTCACTCCCCTTCCCCTCGTTGCTAGATTACTCCATAGATTGATCTTGGTGATGCGTAGAAAATTTTGAATTTCTGCTACGTTCCCCAACAGTTTGGCCAACTTAGCTTGCTGCTTGGCCCATTCTTTTGGAAAATCCTCACCACGCTTGATGCTAGTGGGATCAGCTTCTTGGCCTGGTGCCAATGGAGGTCTTGGGCATGGAGGGAGTACAACGAATTTCTTCATGTACTTAGGAGTCACATATCTGTACTCCCTCCATTCTCTGGCCCATCTCCTCTCAATCCGCTGTATGCGCACCTTGCGCTCATTCTTAGTCTCCTTGCCATGAGTTGCTTCATCAGGAGTACAATACCCTGGATAGATATCATCAGGGATCTCGAAAGCAGTATTCACTTCTGGTCTCTTTCTTCTGAGGTCTTTTACCATCTACCATATTCTTCACGTGAGGATTTTGAACAATCAAATTTTCTGACGAGGTACGCAATTTGTCTTCAAGGAACGCTGCAAATGAGTTAAGTTGATGAGAACATAGAGATTCAGCAGCGGACATGTGTACCTGTGAATAGAATATAGGTGCGAAGAATTTGGAGAGGTCATATGCGTTCTCAGAAGTTTTTCAAAAGAATCAGGTTTGAGGAATTTGACCAGGAGTGTCTTGAGGAATTTCACTAAGCGTTATTTAACTTAGGTTCCAGAGTTGTATAGATTGAAAATCCACACAATTGAGGAATCTTGAGGAAAAACATTGCTTAGAGAAACAAATCAAGAACATATGCAAGTTGGTGTTTGAGGACATGAAAGTTGAAGAATAAACACCTTTTGAAGATTTTGTGGAAATCATCAGAATCAACAAGGGCAGTAAAAATAGATTTTATTTACCCTTGACGAAGAACACAACGAACTGAGAGTAGTAGTGGAGAAGCTCGTCCATTCAGATCTTCCACGCCCTGACTTGGCGGTGGAAGACAGCTATGGCGGCGGCAGAGTGAAGATTTATGCGGCCGGCGCGAGTACTACGGCGACGAGGTCGAGGCAGTGAAGCTCTTCCTCACTAGGGACGATGGAAAGTAGCGGTGGCGCTAGGTCAAAGAGATCAAGCGAGGGGAGTGAGATCGAGCAGAGTAAATGAGGTCTGAGGAGGGCGAGGGGTATTTATAGCCGAGGTGAAAAACCGCTCGTCCGAGGAAAATGGACGAACGTGCCCCTAACCCTTCTCATCCTAGCGACATGTGTCACCCACATGCTGTGAAGTGGAGATCGTGTTAGATCGTGGGTGAATAAAATAATCTCATCGTGGGATGCGGAATGGTTTGAGCGGCAAAAGCTGAAAATTCAGATAAGAATATTTTAATGTTTCGTTCGCAAATTCTTCAGCTGAGAAGGACACAGTGAAGATTTTGAACGGGTTTCAAATAGAACGCACGTGAAGAATTTGTGAACAGACTGGGTTGAGTTTAGCATAGAGGGGGACGGGTCCGGTCACATTCACTTAGGTAAAAGTCAACTTGAAGGATTAGCAATAAGTGAATGCTGTAGAGGACTGAAAAAATCATATATATATATATATATAGTCAATGAAGAACACAGTCGGAAAGAGTGAAGACTTTGCAAAGTTGAAGAATTTGAACAACTGAGAACTCTCAAAAACTAAAGAAAAATTCAAATTGAAGATTTTCAACTTTTGTTGGTGGCGTGACCCACCGTATAAGAATGATGATTTCACATGCCGCGTACAACTGTCGTAGGGCTCTGAGAATCAAATTCTTCACACTTAGAGGGTTAGTATTCATTGATTGAAGAAAAACGTTACTTTGTGTGTTGCACATCTAAGTCATCAATTTTGCCTAAGTGTTAGGATGTGTGTCCTTTTCACTACAAAAAAACACACATCCGTGACATTTTGGGCCGAACGAATTTTTTTTCTGTCATACATATGACACTTCTATGACGATAATTGTGACAAAACCCGGTATCATCATAGATGTGGTGGGCTCCTACTTCTATGACAAAAAATCATGACAGAAAATGGGCTTTTCGTCCTGGGCGGGCCGGAGACGCAGCTGCATGACATTCTTTGGGTCGTCCATGACGGAAAAAACCGTGGTAGAAGCGAGGGCGAGGAAAATTTCGGGGAGTTCCCGGTTACGGTGGGAGGTCGGGGGCCGAGCGATGCGCGTTTCTCTCGTACACGTACGCGCGTGTGTGCGAGGCGTTGGCTCTAACTGAACCCGAGCGAGGCGTTGGGCTCTAACTGAACCCGAGCGATTGCACTGCAGGCTACGCGTTACTGAACCCGAGCGATCGATCGATGGCTGTTAACTGAACCCGATCGAGCGATTCCTTCGCTACTGCTGCTAACTGAAGCCGATCGATGCTGCCTCTGGGATGAACAGTGAGTGTTGCGGGGGGGGGGGTGGATGAACAGTGAGCGGTGGCGTTGCCTCTGGATGAACAGGACCCCGTGGTGTGGAGGGCTGGATGAACAGTAGACGGTGGAGGGGTGCCCGTGGAGGGGTGGTTGAACAGGACCCCGTGGTGTGGAGGGCTGGATGAACAGTAGACGGTGGAGGGTGCCGTGGAGGGTGGTTGAACAGTAGCCGGTGGAGTAGCGCGCGGTGGAGGCTGGATGAACAGGAGCCCGTGGAGGCTGGAGGAGGTCGACGGTGGAGATGAACAGTATCCCGTGGAGTCCCGTTTTGCGGTACGCCACACCCCTCCCGATGAACAGGACCCCCGTTTCGACCGTAGGAGGTCCGTTTCGTCCGTTTTGCGGTACGCCACACCCCTCCCGATCAACAGGACCCCCGTTTCGACCGTAGGAGGTCCGTTTCGTCCGTTTTGCGGTACGCCACACCCCTCCCGATCAACAGGACCCCCGTTTCGACCGTAGGAGGTCCGTTTCGTCCGTTTTGCGGTACGCCAGACCCCTCCCGATGAACAGGATCCCGTTTCGAACGTGGCCGGTCGAACACAAGGCCGTTTCCTCCGTTCTGCGGTACGCCAGGCCTCGTTTCCATCGCCTGTTCCGTCCAAGCCCTCCCGATGAACACGACCACGCATTCCGTTCCGACCCAGCCGGTTGGCTCCCACGCGTTCCGTTGCCTCCCGATGAACACGACGCATTCCGTTGCCTCCCCATGAACACGACGCATTCCGTTGCCTCCCCATGAACACGACGACGACGCTGTTTCTCCGTTCCGACCCAGCCATGTCAACGAGCCCTCGCCGTACGTATGCGCGAGTAGGCGTTCGAGACCCCGCCCGTATGTACACATACGTGGCCGTATTTTCTTTCTTGCACCCTGGCCGCTGTACGTACGTGTACATGCTACGTGCGCGCCTCTACTACGACACGTGCGCGCCTCTACATCCACCAGTATATATGTACGTACACGTTCGCGACCAGAATGACAACGCTACGTACGCTTCGACCAGGTGGGTCCCGACTGTCAGGCACTTCCTTGCGTGCGAAGATGTAGCTGGTGGGTCCCAGCAGTCAGGGGGCGAATCGTTTTGTTTTTTTGCCCGGACGCACTTCCTTGCGTGCGAAGGTGTAGCTGGTGGGTCCCAGCAGTCAGGGGGAAACGTTTTTTTCGCGAAATACGGTGGCCCGTCCGGTGGGTCCCCGCTGTCAGGTGGAGGAATAATTATTTTGCGCGTAATAAGGAGGCACTTCCTTGCTGCGGCCGTGGACCCAGCTGTCAGCGTCTCCACGCACAGTACTCTTCCGATGGAAGTCGGTCGTTGACCACATTGACCACGCCGCGCCGAGAGCACCACGGCGGTGGACGACGGCGAGGCCTAGGAAGGGGACGACACGGAGGCAGGGAAGACTCGGCAGTTGTTTCCCACGCGGAGGGGAGTACGACTGTACGAGGGTTTACTGGTTCGTCTGCCGTCGCCGGAGAATAACAGCAGGTGTGGGTGAGTAGAGGGATGGCTAGGCCAGCGATGGGAGTACGGTGGGGCGGTGAGGCCTGCGCGGCAGCACAGCCGGCCGCGGGGAGGAGGGAGCAGGCAGTCCCGCCGGCGCTTGTTTGAGCGGCTGGAGCAGGAAGAGCAGAGATTGAAGAAGCACGACGGCCGTTGGATGGACATCCAACAGTCAGTGCTTGTGCGTCAACCTTTTTTTAGGAAAGCCTCAAATCTGTGGAAAACAGCATACAACCCATCTGCCATTATTTCTAATAATTTACAGCCCATTTGCTAATTCTTAAGGTTTTTTTGGAGCCCATATTCTTTTTGTTAGCATTACAGCCCATATTGTGGCCACGGTTAAAAAATTATACGAAATTTTGCATATTTCGGTGCGGTCCGAACTGTTTTTAATCCCGAAATTTCGACTCACATTCAAACTGATTTTAAAAATAAATGTATATCAATATAAAATCCAACAAATTCTCCACGCATAAAAATTAATGTAATTTAAAATCTTGAAATGAAAAAAAAGATATTTGAAACTAATTGCCGGTTTGATGTGTTTTAAAAATGTACAACCCATTTCTCATTACTGATGGGCCATTTTCTCGGCCAGCCGAATGAAAGCTCTCCTCGTCTTGAAAGATTTGCAGCCCAACAGGCCTGACAAAGCGACTTACTTGGCAAATCACAAAAAAACTGGGCTGTGGCCGTGGACCCAGCTGTCAGCCTCTCCACGTACAGTACTCTTCCGATGGAAGTCGTTCCTTGACCACGTTGACCACGCCGCGCGGAGAGCACCACGGCGGTGGACGACGGCGAGGCCTAGGAAGGGGACGACGCGGAGCCGGGGAAGACGCGGCAGTGGAAGCCCGCGCGGAGAGGAGTACGAGGGTTCACTGGTTCGGCTGCGGTGTGAGGCTGCCGTCGCCGCAGGGCCTGGCCAGCGGTGGGAATAGTAGGGGGCGGTGAGGCCTCTGCGGCAGCACAGCCGGCCACGGGAGGCAGGAGCATGCGGCACGACCGGCGCTGCTTTGGGCGGCTGGAGCAAGAAGACCAGAGGTTGAAGAAGCACTACGGCCGTTGGATGGACATCGTACGGTCACTGGAGCTAGAATCGTTCATATTGACTAAGTTGACAAAGCCCTTCGTCCCCGTCAACTTAGTAGGCCCACAAGTCAGCCTCCCACCAAGGTGGGTCCCAGCTAGCCGGGGGAGTATTCATTTTTTTGTGCGTAATAAGGAGGCACTTCCGGTGGGTCCGAGCTGACAGCGGGGGGAACGTTTTTTTCGCGAAATACGGTGGCCCGTCCGGTGGGTCCCAGCAGTCAGGGGGAAACGATTTTTTTCGCAAAATACTGGTGGCCCGTCCGGTGGGTCCCCGCTGTCAGGTGGAGGAATAATTATTTTCCGCGTAATAAGGAGGCACTTCCTTGCGGCTGCCGTGGACCCAGCTGTCAGCCTCTCCACGTACAGTACTCTTCCGATGGAAGTCGGTCGTTGACCACATTGACCACGCCGCGCCGAGAGCACCACGGCGGTGGACGACGGCGAGGCCTAGGAAGGGGACGACGCGGAGCCGGGCAAGACGCGGCAGTGGATGCCCACGCGGAGAGGAGTACGAGCGTTCACTGGTTCGGCTGCGGTGTGAGGCTGCCGTCGCCGCAGAATAACAGGGGGTGTGGGTGAGTGGAGGGATGGCCTGGCCAGTGGTGGGAGTAGTATGGGGGCGGTGAGGCCTCCGCGGTAGCACAGCCGGCCACGGGAGGCAGGAGCAGGCGGCACGACCGGCGCTGCTTTGGGCGGCTGGAGCAAGAAGACCAGAGGTTGAAGAAGCACTATGGCCGTTGGATGGACATCATACGGTCACTGGAGTATTGACTAAGTTGACAAAGCCCTCCGTCCCCGTCAACTTAGTAGGCCCACAAGTCAGCCCAACAATATGGTGGGTCCCAGCTAGCAGGGGGTATTCATTTTTTTGGGCGTAATAAGGAGGCACTTCCTTGCGTGCGAAGATATAGCTGGTGGGTCCGACCTGTCAGCGGGGGGAACGTTTTTTTCGCGAAATACAGAGGCCCTTCCTGTGGGTCCTAGCTGTCAGGTGGAGGAATCATTATTTTGCGCGTAATAAGGAGGCATTTCCTTGCGTGCGGCCGTGGACCCAGCTGTCAGCCTCTCCACGTACAGTCCACTTCCGATGGATGTCGTTCATTGACCACGTTGACCAGGCCGCGCCGAGAGCACCAGGGCGGTGGACGACGGCGAGGCCTAGGAAGGGAACGACACGGAGCCAGGGAATACTCGGCAGTTGTTTCCCACGCGGAGGAGTACGAGGGTTTACTGGTTCGTCTGCCGTCGCCGGAGAATAACAGCATGTGTGGGTGAGTAGAGGGATGGCTAGGCCAGCGATGGGAGTACGGTGGGGCCGTGAGGCCTGCGCGGCAGCATAGCCGGCCGCGGGAGGAGGGAGCAGGCAGTCCCGCCGGCGCTTGTTTGAGCGGCTGGAGCATGAAGAGCAGAGATTGAAGAAGCACGACAGCCGTTGGATGGACATCCAACAGTCACTGCTCTCGTGTGTTGACTAAGTTGACAGGGCGTTGCGTGTGCGTCAACCTTTTTTTTATGAAAGCATACGCGTCAACCTGTAGTAGGCGCACAAGTCAGCCTCAAATCTGTGGAAAACAGCATACAGCCCATCTGCCATTATTTCTAATAATGTACAGCCCATTTGCTAATTCTTAAGAATTTTTTTGGAGCCCATCTTCTTTTTGTTAGCATTACACCCCATATTGTGGCCACGGTTAAAAAGTATACGAAATTTTGCATATTTCGGTGCGGTCAACTGTTTTTAATCCAGAAATATCGATTCACATTCAAACTATTTTGAAAAATAATTTATATAAATATAAAATCCAAATAATTGTCCACGCATAAAAATCAATGGAATTTAAGATCTTGTAATGAAAAAAATTGAAACTAATTCCCGGTTTGATGTGTTTTAAAAATGTACAGCCCATTTCTGGGCAAACCGAATGAAACTCTCCTCGTCTTGAAAGATTTGCAGCCCAGCAGGGCCGATAAAGCAAGTAGGCCTTGTTTGGGTATTTCTTTAAAAAAATAGAACTGGGCTAGCCATTTTCAGCAAGAAAAAAACACAACTGGGCTCATGATGTGGTAAACATAAATAAAACCCTGGCTAGACGGGCCACAGCCCCCGCACAGCCCCGTTGTTACCCTGATCCGTCGCTAAAACTAGTATAAATAACAACTGCTTGTTCCTCAAAAAAAACTGCGCGACTTGCTGGGTCCCTGGTGTCAGCCGCTCGTAGTGTAATTCTCTCGTTTATTGACTACGTTGACAATGGCGTGAGCCCCAGATGTCCAACCATTAGGAGGAACCATATTTTTGGGCTTGTACTATAGAGGCACTTGCTTGCGTACTGCCATGACGCTGGTGGGTCCCTACTGTCATCCTCTCCACGTACAGTCATCTCCTTGTTCCTCTCGGTTGTTGACGACGTTGACAACGCAAGAGGGCGGCGCACCGCGCACGGCGAGCGAACCAAGGCCGCAAGGCGGAGGACGACGGCGAGGCCTCGGACGGAACGAACAGGAGCCGTTGAAGATGCGCCGGTCCAGTCGCAGGCGGAGGGGAGTACGAGGGTTGACTGGTTCGGGCGCGGGTGCGTGTTGGGGCTGACGTCGCCGGAGAATAACAGGACGTGTGGGGGAATAGAGGGAGGGACTGGCCAACGTTGGAGGGTACGTACGGTAGGGCGGCGGAGGCGCAGCCAGCCATGGGAGGCGGGAGCAGGCGGAGCCGACGGGGTGGTTTGGTTTGGGCGGCTGGAGGAAGAAGAAGACAAGAGATAGAAGATACACGACAGATGTTGGATGTCAATCCAACGGCTGGTAGGCAGAATCGTTTGTTGACTGGCTAGTAAGTCGACACCACCTTGGATAGGCTATTTCCTCGCGGGTCCCAAATGTCAGAATCCAAATCTGTCACGGTCATGCAGCCTTTCCTATGAAAATTTACAGCCCATTTGATGTGCTAGTTCGAAATAAGTTTGTGGGTGCTGGTGGGGGCTAATCACTTGGCTTCTGTAATGCACAGTGAGCTCAAGCAGCCGGCGAGAGTGATGTTATTTCCCTTGGTTGGGATTTGTTACAATATTTCACTCTAAATTAAACGAATGGCAAGCCATTTGCCTTGTTTCAAAGAAAATATGACAGTCACAGCCGAGTTGAAAAGGGCAGGAACATCTAACTCCAGCTTACAAACTGTACAAAAGCACGAGGGTTAATTGTTCATCAGGTTTACAAAAAAACCAGATTGAAAAGGGCAACAACATCTAACTCCAGCACTGTTTTCGGCAGTCACAGTCAAATGGATCGGTCAGGTCCATAGAATGAACATCCTGGGTCGTAAAATTTACTGGATTATGACCACAATATGTTGTAAATAGAAGCCCGGCACGTTCAGAAGCTCTTTTGCCCACCTGAAACTCCTTTTTTTGCTCTTCGACATACCCATCCGTCAAAACCATGCTGCTGATAAACTTAAGCCTGATGGACAATAGTAACCTCGCATTCAGCAGGAAGAATGTGACAAATCTTGTGTTTGCACGGTTGGCTACATATCGTTCTAGCGTTATTGTCTTCAATCGAATCTCATGAGAAGTGAGAAAATCCCGATGCTTACGAATCCACCGATTGGTTATAACTTTCTTACCCCGTCCTGTTGCCTAAATAGACATGAAGATTGAAAACAGTTAAGGTCTAAAAGAAGAGTGTCGAAAGAGCAACAGCTGAACGGTTAATTCTAGTACACTATATGCGGGCTTCCAATGTGCGTGAAATTATCACCTTTATATACAACTTCTCCAGACATGGAAAGCATTGCAGCAAGCCAATAATCTTGTTCAGATCAAAACTATTCATTTGGATATATAAGATCTTGACAGAATCCAGCACCATTGATAGGCCATCCATGGAGAAACTCTTCATTGAGCATAGAACATAATATTAGTACAAAATGTGTACTCCAAGATGATATATAAATTATGCGCAGAAATTTAAAATGCAGCTTATGGTTACAAGTGTAGATGATAATATAAAGTACCTGAAGAACTGTGGAGCCAAACACCATATTGAAATGAGCACAGAGATCATGTATTACACCCAAGGTCTCCAGTTTAGGCGCAGAGAGGACGGTTATTTGCAACGGTGAATAACTAGAATCAAGGATCAACCTTTGAAGTGAAGGGGCATCTTGGATGATGAGCTGCCTTCCGTCAAAAGAAATTCCAATTCTTACAAGGTTAGGCGACTTTATTTGGAGACAACCGATTCTAACTGTGAAAACAAGCACCAAGCACTCCAGCGCAGGGCAACTGGAGTGGATGATGCTGTGCAATGAGGCCTCCGATATACGAACCCGCACAAGTGAAAGTTTCTTGAGAAATGGGAGTCGAAGGTTTAGTACCAGATTGTCTGGTAGGTAGCACAGCGCAAAGGTGGCGGTGTGGAGAGAGGACGAAAACCGCGAGATGGACATCGGTGCTGAGGGCACAAGTTCATGGCGTTCGGTATGTGGTATGTGATTTCCAGGGGAATAGTAGAACTCAAGCAGCTGTAGTTCTGTGAATTCAGGGGATTTCAGCCAGGCGTCCACCGTGCAGGGCATGGTATGCTTGCTCAGGTAGCATGACGGGATGCAGAGGCTTTGAACGGAGCCCTGGTGGGAGGAGATGATGGCTCTGGGGATTTCAAAATCATTGAAGAGAGATAGCTGACGACAGTCGAGATTAAGGGGCACGGCGCGCCATAGAGGGCGCCACCGAATTGAGAGGACTTGGGTGCGGCAGCAATCCTTGGTGGGGAGAAGCGAGATGATCTCCCCAAGGACGGCGTCCGGGAGATCGCTGATGCGGTCCACCCGAGATTCTACGGGTTCCTGGGATCCGGTGGGGGCGGGGTCGCCGCTTCTCCCCGCGCTGCCGGGTGCGGGATCTACAACAGGCGTCGCCGCTGGCGGGAGCCTCATCTTCTTGGCGCTGGGGTCAGCCGACTCCATTTTCCTCGAGGGCGTCGCGTCGCGCTCACGGATTTGAGCAGAGTAACGAATGACGAGCCTAGTTGTAGTGCGAGCGAAGAAGAAGGGGAGCTGGGGGTTTTCTGTAGGAGTGAGGAAGAAGGGGAGCTGGGGTTTTCTGTAGGAGTGAGGTGAGGAATTTGGGGGTACGAGTGGAGCGAGCTGACGTGAGGTGGGTGGGAGCGAGGAGGAAGAAGAGCACCCAGGTTTTTTTGGGGGGGGGGGGTGTGCTGGGTGTGGGTAGCGCCTCTCATTCAGTAAATATATGGGCTTTTGAATTGATTTTACTATTTACTAGTGTGGATGGGCTGTTTTGTCTTGGGCCCAGAGAAACAATTACTACTAGTACAGTGGAGACACTCTACAGCTACCCAGAAAAACAATTACTACTAGTACAGTGGAGACACTCTACCGCTTCTGGCTCCTCCTAGGTCATTGAAACGTCTCCCTCTACTGAATGCCGTTATACTTTTGTTCACCGACATGCGGGCCATGCAGCGCGCGGGCCCAAATGCCATCCACCAAATTAGAAGGCAGTATGCAGGCGGAGAGTCACCCCGGTCGTAGCGCGGCAGTAACGAGCCGTCGTATCACAAAACCCCACCTCCCCGCAGTCTAAGTTTGACGGACGAAGCAACCATCATTTCACTCTTCGCTGAATCCCCTTCTCCCTCACCGTCTTCAAGAAAGGCAACACTCGCATCTGCCACTGTTCTTCTCTCCGAACGAAGGGAAGGTAAGCGGATCCGTGATGTTGGTATATTTTCGTTCAGAGAAAAAAAGAACTTTTGCAAAGCAGTAACCGATCCTCACTCTCTTTTTTGTTTCATTGTCATTGCGATTGTGTTTTCCTTTCAGTGGTCTCCTAGTATTCGTCAGTTTCATGATGGACCAAGGAGAACCAGGCAAAGATCTGCCGATATTGGAGCAGACGCGGGAGGCTGATCCCCACGAGACAGAGAGCTCCAAGAAGATGGAGGCAACCACCGAGCCGACCCCAGATACGCTCACGGCCACTACTGAGATGGTCAACGCCCCGTTTGAGGTTACAGCCCCCGTGGCACTGCAGGAGCAGTTTTCCCCCTTCGAGGATGTGTCCCCCCCCCCGCTGAGCTGCCCAAGGTGATTTCCTTCTTTGCCGATCTCGATTGTGGTTTTTCATCTAAGTATGTGGTGATTTTTTTAGAAAAGGAAGTATGTGGTGATTAATAATGCAAAATTTTATTAGCTTCGATGCCATGCTATACATAGTGGTTTAAATAACTTGTGTTTCTTATACTGAAAAGTAATTCAGAATTTGTTTCTGTTTCAATTAGAGCCCTGATGCAGACAAGGATTGTGTGGTTGTACATGTCACTCGCTATGAGGCGGACGACCTGAATATACGCACTGGGAAAACAGAGTTCTTAGGCTGTTGGATCCTGGAAGCCATTTGCGGTTATACCAATGAAGAGTTGTATTCCAGCCTCACTGTTGTCAGGCGTGTTGTCCAGGGTGTACTGAAGCACAAGAAGTTCAAAGCTACTCCTTCGTTTGTGAGGCATACTGTTCTTGTCAAGCTTACGCAGGAAGATGACGTGGCATGCCTCCACAAACAAGTTTATCAGTGGCAAGGCCACAAGGTTGTCTTCATGAAGGTTCACAGGATTGAGCTGCTGCGGGACGTCCTCGATGATGTTCATGGCAAGGTCCGTCTTGTGTCCAGCCCAAATTAGATCGAGGCATGAAATAGTTGCCCCAGCTAGTGTTTAATAGTAGTTTGGATTGTGTCTAATTATCCGAACCTTGCCTGTTATCGACCCCTCTGGGGCTAGTACTCTGTTTGAATCCGTCTATGGGAACTGCTGCTACTTTTGTGTGCCCGTGAATCATGTGAGAACCATCGTAATTGTTGCCGAAACAGATGCGTCCTCACTAGTTTTTTCATGAATATGGCATGGTAAGACATAAGTTGTCACGGTTTATCATACGAGCAGTGTGTGTTTTGATGAAATAGAGCACTCGTTCGAGAACCGTGCGCCGACGTATACATAAGTACTTGTAAACACTGTTGGTGCTACCCCACTTGTAAGCAGTTGTGCAAAACACGGCACATTGGCTCAGCTCGCTTCAACACTAGGCTATCGACCAGCTAACAATCAACAATCTGCTGTCTGACATATAAGCAACTATGTATCTTGTTACAGTGGTTCATGCAGTTAATTGAGGCCACAATGTAATAAATTCCAAACGTTCACACGCTAGTCCAGCGCTCATGTGGAACACTCACATTAAACTCGTCTTCATAAAAAACTTGAAAAGCATAAGTTAAGCAATTTTATACATCTCAATGATTCATAGAACATAACAAACATATACTAGTTCACAGCAAAAGACAAAGTTGTGAGAAGGTTTACAAATCAGGAAAAAACAAGCAAGGCTTCTCTGAGCAAAGGGCCTCCCGGCAGGCTTAAATTTCCTGGAGTTCACTCTGGTTTTTTCTTGTTGCCACCATCCAGGGTTAGGTTCTCTCATTCCAGAATAACCAATTATAATTGTGGTCTCAGCTGGAATGCTGAACTGAACCATGCAGTGTACTGACCAGCTGAAATGCTTGTGCATTCCACTAAATTTAAGCACCGCTATTTGCAGAAATAAGCAGACCACAATGCCTCTTGTCCGCGCACCTGTCCAAAAAACCGCCGTGCAGCCGTGCCAGCTAGTCCTCGGTCCATGGATGAACTGGTAGAAAGTGCATTCCGGACTAGGATGCAGTTGTTTTCGCTCGTCCCTGCACTGCAATCAGGAAGTAAAACGTACGAATCAGCTTCTTTTAGATTGCGTTGGTCATTCTACCTTAGTTACTACCAATGTAGGGATACCTTGAAGACGGGAGGTTAGACGACGGCAACGAGGGATAGCCATCTCATTTTGCGCAGTTGTACTAAAACTGAGGTGTGTGCTTTTGATTGCGCGGATAGAAACGATACGGAGACAGACATCCCGAAACGATATGGAGACAGACATCCCTGTTTGCGCAAATACGAAATACGGTTATTTAAACAGTGACAGATATTACTACTTTCCCCCGTTTCCTCTTAGAACCAAGTCCTAGATTCATGCTACAGCTTTCCCACTTTCTTCCCTGTTTGAACCAACGCTTTGAGTCGACTGTATGAACTAGCTTTACTTCTAATAATAGTAGAAGTCTAGGTGGCTTTGGAACAGCGGACGGAAGTAGAAAAGGATCCACACGAAGGGAGCTGGGGCAGTAGAGCAAGGCAGGTTTCGAAGGAATATATACCTGAGGGTCGTCGGCATGTGGCAAAGACGGCGTCGGGAGGCCGCATCTTGGCCACAATACCGCAGGGAGGAAGAAGGGGTCGGAGGCCCTCCCGAGCCGGCGCTCTCTCGGAGAGAACGGCACGGCCGCCGATCGGGACGCGCGGGCAGCCGTTGGTCTCCTCCCTCGCCGCCGACGACAGCGTGAACGATGCACCTACACCCCTGCCCCGGTCGAGGTTGTCCGGCCGGATTTGTGACCAGCCGTGAGCTGAGAGAGAGTGTGGCCACCTATGTGTTGCTTAGATCTGGAGAGCATGAGAGAGTGAACGAGAGGAACCCTAGTAAAGCAAGCGCTAAGGCTCCTGCTTTTATATATAGTGGAGTGATTTTGTTGTACCAGCTTCAAAAAAATGCGCTCCTACGTGTACCCGCGAGTGGGTGTGAGAGAACTAGTGCGTGCGTGCACCGCTTCTCTTCGTGAGAGTACAATATACTATGCCCAAAGAACGTTCGCCGCAAGAGTAATAGTATAAGTGTGTGACGTGTGAGCTAAAATAAAATGTGCGCGCCGTCTTTTGTTTTTTAGAAGTTCTGAGGGTAGGGTGTGAAGAGCACATATGTGCGTGACGTCTACCTGCAGATAGACGGTGGGTGCGACGTGCGAGTCTGCGAGAGGACTCGGGAGAGTCGTGACTCGTGAGGGTGCGTGTGCGTGAGAGAGAGGGGGGCACGTATCAATGCAATGCATGTGTCCGTAAATCATTATCCGACAAACGTTCGCCACAAGCCTTTTCCTGACGAACGCCGTAAGAACCGTTAGATCGGCATCCGACAGTGTCAGTTTTGCCATGTCATTTAACAGAACAGCCACTCCTCCTACACACAAATCTTCCACGTGAGTGTTAGCAACTGCCGTATGCTCCCTCCGTTCCGAAATGCAGTGCATATAGCTTTATTGAAAATTCGAACCTCGCAAACTTTTACCGAGTTTTCGTGTACCAAATTGCACATGTAGAATACCATGTATATATCATTTCATTCATCTTCGAGAGGTAACTATAAAGATGGGTGAGGAGTCTACAAAGAAAGACCATCGTATCACCCGCAGCAATTTCAAGCATCCTTTAGTGTCGAGGAATATCATAGGAACTCTATATGATATGATTTTTATAGGATTTTTTCCTTTAGAGCCAATTGGTTCATAGGAATAGATTCATATACTCCACATTTCAAAGGAAATAAACATGATATCATTTCTATAGCTTTAGAGCCACTTGGTTCATATGAATGGATTCCTATACTCCCTTAATTTCAAAGGAAAATAAACATTAGCGTATATTCAATAGAAAAGTTCCTATGATATGAACCAAATTACATCTCTTTTCTAATCCCTCCTCATAGGAATTGAGATACATGTCATCTCTAGATTCAATAGAAAAGTTCCTATGATGTGAACCAAATGACATCTCTTTTCCAATCCCTACTCATAGGAATTGAGATGCTCCATGTCATCTCTTTCCCTACAACTTCCATGTATACATCTTCTATTCCTAAATAGATAGTACAACCCACTAGTAGCTTTTTTCCAAAACATGCAACTATGGCACAAGAACTATATAGTGTGCCAATAACTTTGAAAGATGGTCGCTGGATGAAGCTAACCCGACAGTGCAGAGATAGGCAAATCCGAGCACTACTGGCCGTTGGATATCATCAACATTCCACCAGATCTGCCACATGTACAATTTAGAAGACTCCATGGTTGAACTTAAGCATAATGCACAAACCTCAAAACACAAGCACTTCTCCTTTGTTCTAGAATCTTCTGTATCATAATTGATTATTTTTTTCTAAATGAATTGCCATTATTTGTTTTTTACTTTATGATTTACAATGCACAACCCCATGAATCTTAACATTTTTATAAAACTAATTGATTTTGAATGAGATGAACTATAAGAACTAAACGAACATCTACATCATGCATATATGACTCAAAGCTTTACATGCTATAGTGTGTATTTATTCATAATTTGGTTTCGAAATCTCATGCGTTCAATACATGTGTACCTTACTAGTTTTGAGTAGAGTAGCAAATTTCACGCGGCCCCGGGTATATCAAAATGCAGGGCCCATGCATCATTGCCTTTCGGTCGAACCTACGTCCACAATTTTTTGTACGTACTATATCTCCACTGGTCCCCGAACCCAAAATGCTGCCTCGTTCCCGTAAAACCAAGCGGCCCACACATATTTAAGGCG
Organism: Triticum aestivum; assembly: GCF_018294505.1. NCBI lineage: Eukaryota > Viridiplantae > Streptophyta > Magnoliopsida > Poales > Poaceae > Triticum > Triticum aestivum. The sequence continues at coordinate 296,630,484 of NC_057796.1, forward strand.
TCGACTCGAACCCGTTTACTACGACGTGGCCCCGCACGCCGTAGTACTCCTACAAACCCTACCGCCGCACTCATCATCGGTTTTCTTCAAGAGGACGAGGGAGAAGCCGATTTGTAGTGGAGGCGCTTTAAAAAAAGGATCTGTAGTGGAGACCCCTACCCTAGGGTGCCCTAGGTAGCTGCCGCACGCATCATTGTTTTCTCTTTTCTTTATGCTCTTGCGCCCTAGAGTGAAATGATGGTTGCTTCGTCCGTCCAGCTTAATGCGGGAAAGGTGGGGCTTTGTGATTTGACCCCTCATCGCTCATTTTCTACTACTGCGGCGCTACGACCGGGGTGCCTCCAATTCCAACCGCTGCTCCGAACTGTAATTTGGTGCATCGCACGTGGAACAAGACGGTGGATGAGCCACATGTCGGCCAAAGGGGTCCTGTTAAGTGTGTCGCCATTTCGTGTGCGGACTGACCCTGCTTGAGTTGCTACGCCAACACGACAGGAGCAGCCTACCACTTGGTTTTGCTCCTTGGTGAATCCCGACTATATTGATCTAAAAAGATACGTGCTGAACTACCCTCTCTGTCTCGGTTTTTTTATTTTTAGGCGTCTCGGTTTATAGGGCCTGCACGTAGTTCTAGGTCATCCATTTGACTAACTAAATATGAGTTACTATGTCACAAAAAGTATATCATTGGATTCTTAAGCGGATGTAGTTGTATTTAAAAGTCGAGGGCGGGGCTTTTCCTGTGCGGTAGGCGGGGCAGTTCCGCCTAGTCGGTTCGACAGAGACGCGAGAAGACGAGGGAGTAGGCTGCTGCAAACGTAGGGCTGTGTGATTTGACAGCGAGTTACTGCTGGACAGGTGGAGCCCCGTGATTTGACTTGCCATTATCATTTTAACTGCGGCGCTACGACCGGCGTGAGTCTCCCGATTCTTGACCACCTCCATACAGGTGTAACGCCCCGGATCCGATGCGCCAGGTGTCTTCCAGTTATTCACCGTCGTTGCCATGTATTTTGCTTGCGTGTTGCATTTTGCCATGTCATCATCTGCATTTCATCTGCATGTTTTTCAAAACTTGCATCCGGTCCTTTTCCCCGTTGTCCGTTTCGCGATCCGACACTCCCACACGCGCCCGTCGCCCCTCTCAGACCTTGTTTCGTGAGTGGGAGAAAAGCGTTCTCGGAATGGGCCGAGATTTGCCGAGTGGCCTTGGTATAGCACCGACAGACCGCCCGTCAAATTTCGTTCCATTTGGAGGTCGTTTGATGCCCCAACGGTTAACCGCGTACCCCGAAAACCCCCTCTCTTTGCAGCCCAGCACCCATCCAAATCAGCCCACTAACCCATCCAAACCCCCTCCATGCTCTTGGTCGTTCGATCATGATCGTGTGGGCGAAAACCGCACCCCGTTTGGACTCTCCTAGCTCCCTCTACCTATAAATATGTGCCTTCCCCCGAAATTCACGGTGCAAACCCTAGCAAACTTCCCCTCCGTGCCGCCGGACATGTCCGTCCGCGCTGGACGTAGTCGCGCTGCCGCTCCCGGCCAGTGGCACCGCGCCACGTGTCCCGCTCGCCTCGCCGGCTCCCCCGCAGCCCCCGCGGGCCCGCCGAAGCCCGCGT
>NC_057796.1:296632507-296642117 GCF_018294505.1 Triticum aestivum
GGTCGCCTCGCGCCTCCCGTCGCCGGCTTCCCGCCGCCTCGCCGGCGTCCTGCCGCCTCCTCCACGCCCCGCCTCGCTGGAGCCCGCGCCGGCCAGATCTGGCCAAGTGGGACTAGATCCACCAGGACTCCCAACCAAACGGCGCCCCGATCCCGGATCTCCCCGTCCCGCTTCGTTCCGTCCAGATTTTCGGAGTGGTAAATTTCTGCCAAGTCCCGAAATTGTTGCATTATATTGCCCTGTTCATCATGCCATAACTTCGTGCTCGGTGCTCCGATTCATGCATTTAATATATCAAAATGTTCGCCATGAGATGCTCTTCATTTTGTTCCACTATGCCATGTCTGTTTGAGTTCATATTGATGCCTAAATCATCGTCGCAAGAGTGCTATATGCTGTTGTCTGCTGTCTGTTATCAGAACTACTTGTATTGTCATTTTTGTTGCATTTTTTGTGTGCATCCTATGAGCATGAGCTCTACACGTGTTTTGAACTATATCATGCCATCTTCAGAGTGGTGCTTGTATTGTATTTTTGTGATCTACGTGGTGACTAGCACAAGCATGCAAAGTAGCCTCCGTAATGTTGCTGATTTCTGTGATTTAGTCATTTATGCCAAGTCTAGAGTCTGTTATGTTGTGATGCCATGTAAACCTGCTGCTACAAGTCATTCTATGCATGATATGGAGAGGTTTACTAAGGTTGTTTTGTTCTACATGTTATGCTCTATCCATCCATGCCCTTGTTTGTATTTATAGCCCGCCGTAGATTACTGTTATCATGCTCTAAAGTTGCTAAATAATGTTGCTGTCAGTCTGTTAACATGAAGTTCAGTTTTGCCATGTGTTTTGCTAGTGATCCATGCACCCTATGACCATGCTATTGCCATTATTAGCTTCATATTTATGCTATCTTGCTGTTGGACGACCTCACATGCCATGTATGGCTCTGTGGTGAGTGTTTGAAGCTCACCAACATGCCTACTTATCGTTATTTCTGCCATGCTCTGTTTTTCTTCCAAGTCTGAATCTGCCATATTACTTGCTATGTTTACCTGGGTGCCATGATATCTTCTGTGCCTTTTTGGCTCGTGATCAGTAAGGGACTTTTGTTCTATGCATTTAGTAGATTCATTCCATGCCTTTGTTTGCTATGATCTATTCCTGCAATATGTTGTTTTCTTGCTCTAAACTTTGCAACCTGATGCTATTTCTGTCATGTCCAGTGATTTCTGCTAAGTCTGTGAAACTGTTATTATTTGCCATCTTGCCATGTCCTTTTGAGAATGTTCTAGTGATTTCTGGAGATAGCTCAGTGTTCATGTTTTTTCATGCTTTACCTGTACATCACGTCCATGCCTTCTGTTTTCATGTTGAGGTGCTGTAGCATATTGTTTTGGTGCTTGCAAGATGCCTAGTTGCTGTTTTGGACAGATTGTTGTTATATCTTGTTTGGAGTGTATGTGTTGCACCGTTGCTCCGTTTTGAGCATGCTCTATATGAAACTTGCTTAGTTTTGCATGTAGTTTCATATTAACTTGTTGCATCCATGTTTTGAGATTGTTTGCTTGATGATTGAATGCATTTTGCATCAATGCCATGTTTAACTTGTTTTGCTCATATCTTCTAGGCCGTAGCTCCGAATCTAATGAACTTTATATGTAACTTGACTAGAATTTCATGTAGATCATCTTGGTGCATTTTAACTTGCTGTTTAACAACTTGAACATAAGGTTATTCAGATCTGGACCAATTTCGAAATTTGCATATGAGGACTTACCGGAATTGTTATATGTTAGTTCCGGCCTCATTTAAACTTGCCTTGATGTGTTGTTCTTGTATGCATCATCTCTTGTCATGAGTAGCTTCATGTAGCCTTGTCATGCATCATACTTGGTTGAGCATCATGCCTTGTTCATGTGTGGTGTGTTTACCGTGTTGTGTGCTTCTTCTCGATAGTTCCCGTTTCGTTGCGATCGTGAGGATTCGTTCGTCTACGATTGGTTCGTCTTCATAGCTTCATCTTCTTCATGGACTCGTTCTTCTTCCTAGCGGGATTTCAGGCAAGATGACCGTCACCTTGGATCTCACTACTATCATTGCTATGCTAGTTGCTTCGTTTTATCGCTATGCTGCGCTACCTATCACTTGCTCTTCAAGCCTCCCAAATTGCCATGAACCTCTAACCTTTGTCACCCTTCCTAGCAAACCGTTATTTGGCTATGTTACCGCTTTTCTCAGCCCCTCTTATAGCGTTGCTAGTTGCAGGTGAAGATGAAGATTGCTCCATGTTGGATTATGTTTATGTTGGGATATCACAATATCTCTTATATTATTAATGCATCTATATACTTGGTAAAGGGTGGAAGGCTCGGCCTTATGCCTAGTGTTTTGTTCCACTCTTGCCGCCCTAGTTTTCATCATACCGGTGTTATGTTCCTTGATTTTGCGTCCCTTACGCGGTTGGGTGATTTATGGGACCCCCTTGACAGTTCGCTTTGAATAAAACTCCTCCAGCAAGGCCCAACCTTGGTTTTACATTTGCCTCACCTAGCCTTTTTCCCTTGGGAGTCACGCTCCCGAGGGTCATCTTATTTTACGCCCCCGGGCCAGTGCTCCTCGGAGTGTTGGTCCAAACTAGAGCCACTTGCAGCGCCACCTCGGGGAAACTTGAGGGCTGGTTTTAGTTGTACGTAGTGTTCATCCGGTGTGTCCTGAGAACGAGGTACGTGCGACTCCTATCGGGATTGTCGACACATCGGGCGGCTTTGCTGGTCTTGTTTTACCATTGTCGAAATGTCTTGTAACCGGGATTCCGAGACTGATCGGGTCTTCCCGGGAGAAGGAATATCCTTCATTGACCGTGAGAGCTTATAATGGGCTAAGTTGGGACACCCCTGCAGGGTATTATCTTTCGAAAGCCGTGCCCGTGGTTATGTGGCAGATGGGAATTTGTTAATATCCGGTTGTAGAGAACTTGACACTTGACCTTAATTAAAACGCATCAACCGCGTGTGTAGCCGTGATGGTCTCTTCTCGGCGGAGTCCGGGAAGTGAACACGGTTTATGGGTTATGTTTGACGTAAGTAGGAGTTCAAGATCACTTCTTGATCATTACTAGTTCACGACCGTTCCGTTGCTTCTCTTCTCGCTCTTATTTGCGTATGTTAGCCACCATACATGCTTAGTCGCTACTGCAACCTCACCACTTTACCCCTTCCTTACCCATTAAGCTTTGCTAGTCTTGAAACCCATGGTAATGGGATTGCTGAGTCCTCGTGGCTCACAGTTTACTACAACACCAGTTGCAGGTACAGGTTTTGCGATGATCATGACGCGAGAGCGATGTTTCTTGTTTTGGAGTTCTTCTTCTGCTTCTTCTTCGATCAGGGGATAGGTTCCAGGTCAGCAGCCTGGGCTAGCAGGGTGGATGTCGTTTGAGCTTCTGTTTGTGTTTCATCCGTAGTCGGATGTGGGTCTTATGTATGATGTATTGATGTATTCTTGCGGCATTTGTATGCCTTGCATGTATTCCCTTCTATTATGTAATGTCGATGTAATGATATCCACCTTGCAAAAGCGTTTCAATATGCGGTTCTATCCTTGGTGGGACCTTCGAGTCTCTTTAGGATAGTATCGCATATTGGGCGTGACAACAGGTGCCTCTCCCAATGCTCCACCATGTAGTAGAGGCTGGCTCTTGAATGAGAGCCCACTTCCCCACTTTTTCCTTGCCTCTCTTTCCTCCACATATGCAAAAATGCCATGTAAAGCGCACTATTGTACTTACTTTTACTTGCTCCTACAGGTGCTTAAGCTTGTCACATAGGCATAAAGTCTGATGTGGCAAGTTAATCAAGAAGAGAGAGACTAGTTTGGTGACCCAAGGAAGAAACGGTGCTAAGTGCGTGTACCTAAGTAAAAAGACAATTTTGAGTCTATAGCTAATTAAATGAAGCAAACTTAGCAACACCATTTCATTGGAAGAGGTCACTCCTTGGCAAATGCAATAAATATTAGTACTCCCTGTGTCCCATAATATAAGAATGTTTTTGGCACTACACTAGTGTCAAAAACGTTCTTATATTATGGGACGGAGGGAGTACGAAGAAAGAGATAGAGAGGAGTAAAAAAATACACTTATAGCCAACCTTATAGCCAACCTTGTTGTAGTATGAGTGACTAAGTGATGACTATGTATGACATGCCAACATCAGATAGCCTAACGCACCGTGTTAAATCTCCAAGGGCGCGACCGCGCGAGCGACGTGACGGTCATGGTAGACGCGACCATGATACGGGCTGCTGGCAGCCCTTGGATCTGAGATCAAACAATCGCATGCTAAGTTGCTGAAAATTTGCAGAATAACCCTCTAGGATAGGATATTCACCCATAGGTCTAGAATCACGCCATGCAACTGTTCGATCTCAGATCCAAGGGCTCTCGGAAGCCCGTATCATGGGAGAATGGAAAGCCACTACCCTACCGTTTGCACGCTGGCAGTTCGCTCCTACTCGTCCCCGCACGTCCTTTAATACTACGGCGGTTCGCTCCTAGTCGTCCCGTCCATTCACATTACGGCAGTTCCACTAATCCTAACCCTCCTCCCAAATCCATGGCGTCCCAAATCTCCATGATCGGCGGTGAGTACAAGGTTAGAACCATCACCCGCGATGAGTTCGACGTCATCTGCACCCGTTCTTCCGCGACGGTGAAAGGATGCCTTTCTCGCTTCAGACGCATGTTCGAAAACTCAGATGATGAGTGGGTCGCTGGGTAGGTGTTGAGTACACCACAGTCCTGGGCCGAGAGAAGGATCTAAAGGACGAAGAGAGGAAGAAGCCCGCCGTGATCCAGGTTTGCGTACATAACGTTTGCTTGGTCTACCACATATGCCATGCCGACATTGAGTGCCAGGATTTTAAGAACTTCCTCAAGGACAAAACAGTGAAATTCGTTATTGTAGACTTTAAGAACGACAAAGAAGTCCTGGGTCGGATAGGCCTCGTTGTAGGCAACCCCTTCGACCTCCAGAAGAATCGGCTAGTGCCCTCTCGTCAGCCTTCAATGCTGACCCTGGCAGGAGCCATGGTTCATCCTTCGTACCGTAAACTGGAGAAACCTCATTACACGTTTCATCGTCATGCATGGCAGCGGAATGTACTAGATATAGACCACATCCATTATGCTGCAATGGATGGCTACCTTTGTTTCAATATCTACAAGGGTTGGATGAAGAGCAACAGCCAAGTGTGCGGTTCAAGCAAAGAAGTATCGGCCAAGAGGAAGAGGGACAAGGACGAAGTCGAGGACGTGGACGAGGACTCCGAGTAAGGTGGCAGTGTCGTTGCTCATGGTGGTTCTAAACTTCTAATGCAGTGTCTACCGGATTAGTTGCATAGTTTAATTTCAGGTGTGCTTAGTTTAATTTGAGGGGTGTGTTGTGCTGAGCCCCCAGCAGAACTATGTTATGTTTCTTCTCGTTACTTTAACTCTTCAGTATGTACATACTACTAGTATTTCTTTAATAGAATTTAGCACCCCAATTAAGCACATACTAGCTTTTTTAATAGTACTATATGCATTATTTGGCGACGAGCGCTCTCTATATGTACCACCTTTTTTTTAATTTCAATTTTTGCTCCATGGCGCAATCCATCGATAGTACTACTGTACAAAAGTATACATTTTTTTAAAGGCTAGAGTATTGTTCATCACATATATAGCCAGTTAAATTCTCAACCTAGAACGACGTGCATGCCATGTAGTAAACCGATACGGAGGAAGTATAGTAAAAATGAGGTGATTTTACCGAGCGATCGGCGGGGGAGCATGGCCTGTCATGCGGTCCCACGTGTCATGATGTACCAAGGCGATGTGCGTGTCCCTCTTGAGGTAGAAGCAATACTACGTGGTTTGAGATGATGGCGAACCGATGTGTGAAATAATGGTTGCTTCGTCCGTCTGGGAAGGTGCGGCATTGTGATTTGACGTCTCATTGCTCATTGCTACTACTGGGCCGGTACGAGTGGGGTGCGTCCCCCCTGCTGTTCTGAACTATTATTTGGTGCTTGACACGTCGACCCGGTTGCTATATGTCCCACATGTCGGCGACATGAAGTACAGAATTCATGAAAGGGAGCGTTGACGGAGGAGTATACTACAGAATTCATGAAAGGGAGCGAATTAATTCGACCACTCACCGTCTACCTTGGTTGGAGAGATTTTGAAATTGAGCCATAAACTGGAAAGGAGGGAGTAGTAACTTTTGTCTCGATTACTATTTGTGGCCTTGTATAGATGCAAAATTTATTTTTTATAGTGGCCTTGTATAAGTAAATGGAGGGAGTACTAACCAAAGTACGTAATAGGGACGAGGAGTAAACAGAGGGAGTAGTAAAATTTTCTCCTCGTGCTGCGAGCCACCGCGTGCGTGGGCGAGGGAGCGGGCGTAAAGGCGTACAGTAGTAGTAGTAGTACTACTACTACTCCTCGTAAGCAAGCTTCACCTCATCCTGCGAGCCACCGCGCCCGTGGGCGGGGGAGACGGCGTACTAAGCAAGCTTCTCCTCGTTCTGCGAGTTGACGGGACACATCAAAAGTACTCCAGTGTATAGAGCCTTGCCTCTAAGGTAGGCCCCACATGGTTTGCCTCTTTTTTTTAATTTAACATAACGCGTCAAGTCGCAATTTGTTTGTTCACCCGTGGTAGATGATCCTCCCTCCACCAAGTGGACAACCAGTACACGTGCCAAATTACCACGTGGGCTGCCTTTTTCGTACAGAAATGAGCTCCACCGTGTACCCGCGCGGGTGTGGTTGGGAAAGAGACGGGAGTACGTGCGCCGTGCGTGCACCTCTTCTCTTCATGCACGTCCCCCACCTACGTGGGTGTGTGTGAGAGAGATACAAACCTAGACATAATGCGTCGTCCATCCCCATGCCTCCGCCCAGTCCGACCACCAGTCACCACCACGCCCCACTCCTCCCCACCTTATCTCTCATCTTTCTCCCTCCATTTTTATATACAAGGGGCCACTATCAAAATTACAATTTGCAGATATACAAGGCCACTAACACTATCGATGCAATATTAATGGTGTTTGCCTCGTGGTACTAGCAAAGGAGGACATTAATTATCCCTTGCATGCATGCGGGAGTTTGTAAAAAAAATGCATCTTGATGTTCCGTGCAATGCACGGGCATCTTGCTAGTCCATGAAAACAACACATGGCAAAATTCCACGGCGAACGAGGGATTTGAATCTGTTGGGAGGGGCTGTTTGGATCTTGCCCGGGGTAGCCAAAATATTGGCGACCCTTTTGTCCACCGGTGCCTTTGCCACCGATGAACGAGGAATGGCTCGGGTGCTCATGATGTCATGCATCCTCCAGCGCGCACGTTGGAGACGAGCTCGCACGAGCTGTGTTTTTTTGTCCCACAACGCCGCCCGAGCCACCCGCAGACCGACCGGCGACCCGCAAATTACGCCATCCAACCGGCAACCCGCACACATTATGACAACAACTCAACCAACCGGACGAAATTCACGCAAACACGTAGACAAACTGATATTTCATATAAACAACGATGGAAATCATATAAAATACCGGATTTTCATACAAACATGACGGATTTCATTACATTCAAATGAACTACGTGGTGCTAGTTCTGGACAGCACAGGTATATAATACCTGGCCTAAATGGTCGCCCGCCGATCGATTTGTGTTCCTCATGTCCGGCAGCACGATCACAGGGCTGCCGGGAGCCCCGGAGGTATATGCTTTAGCGCAAAGGATGGCTCGCTTCCCCACTGCCCTACTGATATCATTGGCTGGTGCCGAAGATGATGGTGGCCGGCACCAGTTCGAGTTCATCACCGGCCACTACTTCGCCATGGCCGGCACCGGCTCGAGTTCATCCTAACATTCCCCTCTTCCGTGGAGCCCATGCGGGGTCGACGAAGGTCCTCACAACAAAAGGATCCGGCAAGACACCTGCTGTGTACGCCGGCATCGCCTCCGCGGTGGCCTTCATGGGACCCAAGCGGCGGCGGCCTCCCGTGTTCTACTTCTCCTCGATGATGGCGGCGGACGCGGAGGCGCTGGCCACCGGCTCGTCGCTCTCCGCGCACCCGGCTTCTGTCGCTGCTTGCATGGCGCGGCCGCCAACACGGGAGTCTCGGCCACAGAAATGGGAGACGTGGTACGAGGCGGCGGCGTGGACGGCAGCAACGACGCCCGTGCGCCGCTCCTCGTCGAGCTGGCCTGGAGCCGCGAGTTGCTGAACCGCGCGCCGGCTTGGGGCGGCAACTGGCTCCGTCGGGCGAGGGGAGGGAGGTGGATCAGCGAGCTACATAGCTCGTATCCGGCAGGCTACCCAGCCGGCTTGGATGCGGAATAACTACTCTTCGTAAGCCATTGTAAGAGTGGACAAAATGGTGGAGGAGATAGGGGAGCGGCGGAGGTGTGCGATTCTTGGCCGGCGTTTGGCCTCGTTTAAATAGGAGATTAAATAGATGGCGGACGGGAGGAGCTCAGACGGCATTGCGTTTAACGCCGGCCCGGTCATGAACGGACGTGTGTCCAGAGTGGGTTTCTCGGCTTCCACACGGGCGGGTTTCATGGAGGCATTTGAATGCGGCACGGAGGCGTGTTCAGCCGGGCGTGCCGCGAGTGGTGCCCTCGACTCTGACCTAGGACACCGCGTCGTTCTTCCACTGACGTGTGGGCTCTTTGGGTGCATGGCCTGCATGTCAGTAACCCAACGCAGGCAGCGCACAGCAGAGGAACCTTTGGTGGGCCAGGGCGGTCAGAAGCGGGCATTTCATAAACCGATGATTGTTCATTGAGTGTGACGTCATCTTTTTCATGTAGATAAGCCTACTATGTTGATAGCCCGTTCGATACGTTGTGATTCATAAAGACCGCTGCGAACATCAATGTTCTGCTTATCATAGATAAGATTGATTAATACCCGTAACAATCCATGTCCTTAACAAAGGGTGCATGCACGTATAGGTTGAGCGTGTGTCTTGCGTCGTGTGCTGTGTGCATGCAGGCGTGCGAGTGTTGCGTGCGTGCAAGGGTACGTTTCAGTGTTGCATGCATGGGTGCGTACGTGCGTGTGTTCGTGAGTGCATGTGTACGTGTCAGTGTTGCACGCCAGCATGCGTGCGTGTGTACGTGTCAGTGTTGCACGCCTACATGCGTGCGTGTCTTGCGTGCGTGCATGTGTACGTGCGGGGTGAGGCTACACGTCAGTCGACTGACTTTTTCATCTCTGGTCATTAGATTTTCCAGCCGTTGGATACGAAATCAAGGGCCTCTAGTTTATCATCAAACTCCACCCCCCTGAGCCGCCAGCCACCAGCGGCCGAACCGCCAGCCCCCGCCGCCCGCGGCCGGACCGCCCTCCCCGAAACCACTCCCCACCGCCGGTCCACCGCCGCACCGGCCCTCCCTCTAGCCCCCCCCTCGCCGAGCTTTTTCTCCGGGGATCCCCACCCCACCGCCCAATGAACGCCCCCCAACCGCCGGTGACTGCCAACCAAAGGTCTCACGACTTCGAATACCCACCGACCACTAATTTATTACCATTTCTGTCCTT